>NW_027468689.1:23076953-23116953 GCF_046254945.1 Alosa pseudoharengus | reverse complement strand
GGATTATGATGTGAAAACCAGTCACATAGTTCTGTCTCTCTCTCCTTTACCACGGGGATGCCAACTCCCATGATCCTCCACTGCTTCAGAGAAATTCCACGTATGCAAAAATGTAATGGACAATGCATATGTAACATCTGAGACCGCTCAGATGCAGAAGTGCGTTCATACGAACGACAGGCAAGCGGAGGTAAAGACAGCCACAGGGACAAAGCTCACATCAAGAGTTGATCGTCCAACTGAAGGTGAGGCACTGCTACTTGGACGCAAAGATTGCCTGTGCTGTGGCGAGTGAGACAAGTATGTTGCGTGATATCTCTGCACCCAAGTAGCAGTGTTTCGCCCCAATATAGTCCCAAGTCAATGGTCGGTTCGAAACGGGTAAAGTTGCTGCCTTTTAAGATATCTAACTGGGGAGGCAGCAAGTGCGGTTCGAAACCGAAAAAACAAATTCTGCTGCCTTTTAAGATATCTTAGAATTCCCAAATAACGGTCATTTTTGGAGGCAGCATCGATGCACACTTCATGCTCCCTCCTACCCATAATCCCTTGCGGCAACGTCTGAAACAGCTGTGAAAGGTAAACAAACATGGCGGATGACATCGGTAATGGCTGCTGAATCTGTTTAAAATGTCATTTGTGTGACCTTATTTTGCTTAGATTTGTAGATTAGAGATGAGAAATAAACAATTTACTATCTGATTATGCCATTGTTGTAACCATTAATAGCGTCTGGTCTGATATATCTGCCGGCCGTAAAACTGATTTATACCGTTAGCCTGCTAGCTTACGTAAACTAATTAAGTTTAACGTCAGGCCTTTGCTAACGTCATACCGTAGTGTTAACCAAAGATTCTAGAGTGCTACGCTCATTTTTAAAAGATGCATTTAATCCAAAGTCATGTCTAGTGAGACAGCTCTCTATGTAGGGAGGGAGGCAGTAGGCAGCTGTCTCCCGTTTCGAACACACCCAATATCTGCCTAGGAAATCGTCTTGTCTTAATCTGCATTGTCATTAGTACTCGTTGTGAATACGCAGGCCACAATAAGTAATAAGGGTTGTTTTTTTTGTTGGCTCACTTTTACTCACGACATGCTATCCGGCGAGGAAAGATTCCATTCACTATGCTAAGCTAGCGGACCATGCATGCACGGAGCACAAACATGCTTTTTGCCCACTTATCTAACTCTAGGGGAGACGGTGAATAACACAGAAAAGCACCACAAAACACACACACACACACACACACACACACACACACACACACACACAGTGATACACACACACTTACACAGCCTGGACACATACTGTAACACCTCCAACACCCTTACGTCCTTACAAACACCTCATAATGCAACTACACTCACACCATCGGGAACAACCTACACACACACACACACACACACACACATACACACACTCTCTCTCTCTCTCTCCCTCTCTCTCTCACACACAAACACACACACACACACACACACACACACACACACACACACACACACACACACACTCACACACACACACACACACACCACCTCTCTCTCTCTTTCTCACACACACTCCACCTCTCCCTCCCTTTCTCTCTCTCTCTCTCTCTCACACACACACACACACACACAGAACTGTTTCTCAGCATGGACTGACCTTTGAAGAAGCTCTTGACCTTCAGGTATCCCACACTGAGGCGGAGCACGGACAGCTTGTCCAGTCGCGCCCTGACATCCTCGGAGAAGGGCAGCAGGTTGGTCAGCTTGTCCAGTTCGCCATTCAGACGGTCTCTGTGGCGCTTGGAGGGGTTCGACTTAACACCCTCAGGGGGAGGAGGCTTAGGGCTGTCAGGGTAGAGAGTGAAAGGTAGATGGTTAAAGCTGGTGATGCAAACATTGCCAAAGTGGCGCACGCGACACACTGTAGCTTTCTTTCAATGCAATTTTAATGAGATTCCCAAAAACAGTGATGTTTTGAGCGTTATGAACTTCTTCAGACTTGTAAACATGACTTGTATGAGCTGGTGATGGGGCAGATAGTCATGTTCCGTTCTCACACACTGCAGAGTCATATTCTGTTCTCACTATAAGTTTCACCTGATACTACCAGTATTTCAAAAATACACACAGGAGAGGTGTTACATTCGGAGCGTTATATGTGGGGGGGATTTCCCACAACAGCCAAACAACAACCAAGCCGTTTTACCATCTAAAACAAAACCTTTGTGAGCAAACAACTTTGTGGGCAAACAACATCACCAACAGAGAAGCCTTCGAGAGCACTGGAGATCACTGGAGTTATCAAGAGTATATACAACAAATACGAAAGTCAGAGAACTCAGAAAATCAAGTTCGGGCTGGTTTGGTTCTTCAAAAAGTGCATATGCATTTGATCATCTTATGCAGCCTTGATTGGGACGGTGAACAGAGTAGAGTGTGATGGAGAGATTGAGTGATTAGGGTTTGTGATGGAGTCTGGTGCCGAGTCTGTGATTGGCCATCATACCTAACAGCAAGTTATTTGAGGTAGTTTCGGAACAGAGCTACAAAAAGCATCCTGCTGTTTAGGCTACATACTTCAAAAGACTGATTTCCATTTCCAGTCGAGCGTGGCTTTGTTTGTGTCTGTGTCGGCTGTTTGGGTGCTGGTGACACACATTAAGTTCGGCTGCATCAACAACCAGTAAACCAACTACCAAAAAGGAATCCATTTGAAATTTTTTCAACTACTTCTAGTCCTCACAGGCCCTATACTGTTGCCGGGCCTTGAATAGAGGCATCCTTGCCCACATGGAAGACAACAGTGGCCACAGTTTATCAGCACACCAAAAAACGAGTTGGCACATATTAACCCCAAAGGAGAAAACGTCATAAAAATGTCATAAAAACGTCATAACTTCCTTTGTAACATCTTAGTGAGCTGTCAGAGCATTAAAAATTATGTTGGGAGCTAATTCATGATAATTATTAACATTGATACTGTTTTATCACTTGAAAGGTATGTCATAAAAGTTCCTGATAGTATATGGTATGTGCAATAACAAGACATGGTTATGTAAGAATTCTAAGAGAGTTCAACTGAAGTGTTATGAGTGCTATAGACAAGCATATCTGTGGAAAGAAGATGGATGTTTACTTACAGAGGCTTTTGACTGCTGCTGCACAAGATCTTAAGTAAGGAGTTGCATATCTTTGCTTAAATTGCTCCACAACACAACTATGACTTGGTGATGTTCCGCAAGATAGTCTCTTGGGTAATAGAACCAAGTCATGTGAAAACATTTGTGCTTTGACCTCATTTCCTCTCTGTCATGTCCAGATCACAGGGAAATCAATGATGGGTGTCTGGAAGGATTGAGATGCAACATTGTTTTATCTCCCAAGTGAGGAGACAAACCGCGGTTGAAAACAGGCCTCAATGACCAGCTCATTTCCCTCTGCATCACAAGCGCATGTGACAGGACATTCCCCCAATCTGAACTGGAATATGAACAGTCCCTCTGTGTTGATTTCTAAAGTGCTCTGTGTGTGTGTGTGTGTGGCTGTGTGTGTGTGAGAGAGAGAGAGAGAGCAGGAGAGTGTGTGAGTGTATCTGTTTGTCATTCCTCTGGTACTTGTGTTTGTTTGTGTTTGTATGTGTGTGTGTGTGTGTGTGTGTGTGTGTGTGTGTGTGTGTGTGTGTGTGTGTGTGTGTGTGTGTGTGTGTGTGTGTGTGTGTGTGTGTGTGTGTGTGTGTGCGTGTGCATTTGTGTATGCAAATAGACAAGGACATGGGTCATTAACTCCTATAGATACAATTTGGTAAAACAACTGAGGTAGCACACTGACCAAGGAGCAGATTCAATCCTCCTCTGTCACTATGAGTCAGTCACTGTGCAGGGAGTATTATGGGATGACCCTACAGAAGGCAGGATCCCTCTATTAGACATGGCTGCTAGCTGGCAGGATGCTACGGCTCCTTTCTCATGGCGAGCCACCCAGCCTCGTCCTTCTTAGGCCACAGGCTTTCCTTTCCTGACCTAATTGCAGTCTAGACTCTGACTTGTGATTAATTTGTAACGAGGGCCAGGCGGCTGACACTCTGGGTTATGGAGATGAGAGACAGGGGATAGACACAGACTCCAGAGCACAGATACTGGGGGAGCTGTCTTAGCCTTACCTTAACGTTGCCTTAGTGTCGCCTGAAGGTTGCCTTGGAAGGCATGTGGCTCTTTAGTGTTGTCTTAATGGCAGAACAGTCACAGGAGGAAGCTGTCTTTGTGTTGCCTTAATGTTGCTGTAACATTACCTTAATGCTGGTGTCACCTTGCCCTGGTGTTGCCTTAACGTTGTCTTAGTGTTGCCTAAACATTGCTTTCATGTTGCATTATCATTGGCTTGTTGTTACCTTAACACTGGCTTTGCATTGGTGCTTCCCGGACTGGTAATTCCCTGAGATCACAGGGTGTTTTTTTTTAGCTGTCAATACCATGTCCTCTGTGCACTTTGTGAACATGTTGAAAATATGCCATTAAATATGTATGCGCTTGACATGTTTATCCTCATGGACACAAACTGGGAGTAGTTTTCAAGTGACTAGCGTAAAAACTGAAAAAGTGAACATTTGGGTAGTTGAGCACTCCTGCTTGGCAAGCAACAATGTCATTTGCTCTAACTTTTCTTGTTTTTTTTCCATGTTTTTGCAAGATCTTGGGGAAATCACAGGCGTTTTAAAAGTAGGCCTGTAACCCAACACTTAACGCATTCACTGAAAACAGCCTACTGGGACTGCAGGAGAAACCTGAGCTGGCCGAGAGTACCCAAATTATACTTTCCCAGAAATAAAAAGTGAAACTGACCTCACTGCAGAAAGGGGCCCCAGGGACAAAGAGCTTTCAGCTTTCAGCCATTTTTACCCCTCTCAGGGTTTATTTCATGCCTCGGGGGTGACACCAGGGTGTCGTCATTGAGGGAAGAAAGTGGCGGTCGTCGAGTCTTTTAAAAACATTCACTTGTGTGGAAACCACCGCTCTTTTCCAGTCCAGGGATGAAACTACTAGCAACGTTTCCTTTCCACTAAACTAGCTGACAGTGGCTGTCTTATGGCCCTACTGTGGTGCAGATCCCAAACTCACTTTCAACAGCTGACTCCAACACAGCTCATGCCCAACCCAGCTAGGTTTCTAGAGGAGTACCAACTCAAACATTATCTAATGGAGTCCGTAGACCAAGCTGACAGTCGGACGTCTGATAACGTTTGGCCAGTCGATGAGCATCTGCAGCTCCAACTAGTACAGTGTGTTCAGCTTTGCCAACAAAGACAAACCTCTATTGACAAATTTATGGCCGATTCAACATGGCGAATCTGCGTCAGAGCCCTCAGGAAAAGGGTTACTATAATTAGCTGTTTAGCTTGCTTGATTGTTGCCAAGAAGCAGTCTAATCATTAGATATTCCCATTTTGACTCTCTGTGACTGGATCTACAAACACAGTTTGACTTTTGTTTTTCTCCTCAGACTCTCTTCCACAACTTGTTATCAAACACATTCCTGATTAGAAGTTGATATATTTTACACACTGTCTTTAGTGAGCTAGAGTATTGTGGAAATGGAAAGTACTGCACTGTTAACGCATTGTTTCCCTCAGGGGCGCAGGAGGCACGGGGGATGTGGGGGATATGTCCCCCGCAGTGCTGAAGAGACAGCCGTCGTCCCCCTCACTTCTGATAAGGAAAAAAAGCTTTATAGGTACGCTAAATAAATAATAACATATAGGATTTGCGCTAACTATGTAAAACTCCCCATTAACAGCATCACATCACTAACCACAGCCATCTACAGTACTGTAAGACAGCACAATCTCATATTCGCTCTTGGATATCTGAAGCCAGTTTGTCTACTAACAATCATAAAATAATCCAGGCTACTTGCTTATCATAAATCATTCATCATCATCATCTTTATTTGAGGCAGGCTGGTATTCGAGGCAGGCTTTTTTAAATATTTCTAACCTGCATTTAGACATGCGTTTCGTTTGGAGCGGCATACCGGTAAGCTATCAAAAGCAATGCTTTTGCCTGCTCAACATTTTCTGTTTGGTTTGGGATTTCATTTACTTTGGGACTGTTTGATTATATTGCTAAATGTTGGGACTGATGGGCACTGAAATCTGGGAGATATTGTTCACTGTTTCATGCAGTTGAAAAAGTGTGGGGATTTCCACTGCTGTTTATTGCGAGACATTGAATAGGGGTTGTGCTGTAATGGAAACCGTAATGCGTAGCCAAGTAGCCTAAATTGAGTTATTGTTTAATTATGCATGATTTAGTAGCCTACTTTTTTTTAATAAAATTCGTAGGCTGGAATGCCTTGTCACAACAATTGTGTTTAAATTTAGTAGGCTTCAGCCTCTGGCAATTAGCTCGAAAGGGACGGCAAGAGAATGAGCTTGAGAACGTGTGTTGGAGACCCATGGTAGAAACACTTTTCTTTGCCAACCGTAGGCTATTAATCCAACCAACATAATACAATACAATACAACATATAATAAAATATTAAGAAGAGGTGTTATTTCATTGACTTAAATCGAAACAATGTCTTCTAGTGGACTGATGGCAATAATTGGTATAGTAGGCAATTGTTACCCCATCTTGTATTTGGGAACCTGCCTTTATTTGTCCTGCTATAAATAGAATCAATCCCGGGCATAATTTGAGGATTTATGGTAGCCTAGTGCTCAACTCCTCCTGCTCAACATGACATTAGCTGTTTATTCATAACAAACTCAACTAGCCTAGGCTACTTATCAACTCGTTTTCACTAGCCTAACTATAAAATACAAGTCTATCAACGTTTTTGTTCTAAAACATTTATTTCAAACATAATTTCAAGACACAAATTGGATACTTCAGTTACCTTGGTGCATAAATCCCAGAGAGTAGGCTACCACACCCCAGAGTGATGGGCCTAGCGTTCTTATCCGTTCAGTGTGGGGTAGCCTATAAACAAGCTGAGAATTTAGCGGTGTCACGTCTGCCTGTCACAGACGTGGGGAGCTCTTAGAAGCTTGGGATAATGTGATACAGTTACTACAGTAACAGTATTTTATTTTACTTCTAATGTAATTTGTTTTTTACATTTGATAAATGCTTTGTTTAAATGCTGTTGGAACAAATAGTTGATTATAAAGGCAACTTTCTGTTGCAATTTTCTGTGTGTTCTGGACTGGTAACTTGTTAAGCCAACACTTGTTAAGTTCTAACGTTGCATAAATATTAACTGCAAACACACAGTAGAGAGTTAATTTGATTTATACCAGACAATTTAAGTAGGCCTAACTAGGCTATTTGTTCATGTAGTCTATGTTTGGATCATAGGCATGATGATTCAACATATCATGTTGTTTTTTTTCTACCATTGGCCCAAGTAGTGACCAGTATTCTACCATTGGCCCAAGTAGTGTGAAATAAATCTAAAAAAAATAAATAAAAGTAGAATTGCACATAGCAAGAAGCTGGTCTGAGGGCAGATCTGGCGTTGTGCTCATCTCACAGTTTTCAAAAAAAATATTTTGAAAACAATCAATGGTATTATCTTAATATTCTGGCAAGTTTAAAATATGATGGTCGAAAGTGGGCCAGAGGTGGCGATCTGATATCTGGAAATCTGATCTCACTATGGGTTTGTGTTCACAATTTGGTCCCCCTCACTTTCAAAATACTTTGAAATCAAAAAGACACCGCACTGTATAGCTATGTGTGCTCTTAGGCACTGACCCAATGACCTTGACCAATGACCCAATGACTTTGGTGTTGCCTGCACCTTGCTTAGCTGTTAAGCTATGAAAAGAAAACAGAACAAACTTCGAGTGCTCATGCACAAATGTCTGTGGCTTTGACTGAACTAACCTGAAGCGGAGGTTATAATCAAGTTTTACAGTCAACCCTATATTATGAAACCCACAACCTGATGCAGTTTTAAATTCAGCTTCCGATGACAATCCTCGACAAAACGTTTCTTTAAAGTAGACAGATGTCTGTCAGGACTTTCTAAATACTCTTTTTATGGAGGCATTGGTGACGTCCAAGCACATGAGCAGGAAACAGTCCTCTTATGCTATGCAGACTGTGACTGACCCCATCCCCCATTCAGCTGTGAGGGAACAGCCACTCTATTTTTACCGTGCGGGCAGGGCCTACAACTATAGCTTGATAATGACAGGACACACCTATGGATTATTTATGGCAAAATGGACTACGACCAGAATCTCTAGTTTTGTGAGAGATTTTTAAGTATAACATAAAATCTATTCTAAACAAAACAAAATCAGTAAAACAAATATGTAGGTATTATTTTATTTATTTCCAAATAATGTTGGCACTATTGACAAATCTGTTTGATCTATCTAAACAAAACCAAACAAAAAGAGTATGTAGTGTGCACCACTGACTGGCAGAAGTTGCTTTGAGGTTTGACACTATTCAGTAACTTAATAAACGTGTTAAATTGGGCCGATCTTCTCAGCTCCTGCACGGCACTGCACACTGTGAAAGTCAACAGGACCTGCTAATGGGGGAATTACTGAGTAATTGTTGTTATTCACATTCCAAACGAATTACACCAAGGCTTCAAAACATTCCCATTAATTGTGATTTAGAGCAAAACCAATGGCTTATTCTGCAGTCAAGATTCCCCGGGAGAGCAAGAGGGACCACCCAACAGCGCCTCGGCATTTCAGTGTTTGCCTCATTTGTGCTGAAGGATTATATCATCAAATCCATAGATGTCTAGAGGAGCTGTGGTCCCATCTCCTCTCAGTGGTGGTTGAGGGAAACATCTGACCTTAAGGATTGCTTTCCTGTTGCGGGCCACAACATGCTGAGGGATACATCACCCCTTTTGCTCACAACCTCACACCAACACGCCTGTTTTGTGGCCTCTGTCACATACACTGGCTACAGAACTCAGAACAGGTCTCAGAACACTCACAGTTGGTTTCACCTCCTTCTACGCTAAATAAAAGACACACACCTCTTTCTATCATAAACAAAACACACAAATTATGAACTATATGAAGTGTGACAAATGATAAGTAAACTACTGTGGATAGTCTCAACTCATATCAATACCTATTTGTTGTTATTATGAAGGTTTTGTTTCAAAATACCCTTGAAATACAATACTTCAAAGGCCCTTGTGTGTGCCTTAAATCCTCAAACACAGCAAGTTCACCGGTCGTAGGGGAGTATCTCCTGCCATTGTTTGAGTTATATTCTGTGTTACAGCACTCGAGCTCCTTTGAGATATTCATCTGCGGGGAGGTCTGTCTCCCTTGATAACCTCCAACATGTGTTTCTGATCAGCAAGGAGGGGGAAAAAAACACACACACAACATGTAATAAAAGTCAAATCGTCTCCATCTGGCGAGTCCTCTTGCCACCATCTATCCAAAACCCACTACCAAATACAGCATACACCATCTGATTGAAGATCCACTGTCCCCACCAAATAGAGGAAAACAATGTCTAACTTAACTTTAGTTTCTTTTGAAACACAGTGAACAAGAGAGGCTGCGGAGAGTGAGCTGCACTGCACTAGGAATTTGACACTTCTAATTGTGGATCAGAGTTTCTTTTGTTTCCACGTTTTTTTATTGTATTTATTTTTTTTTATTTTTGTTTAAAAGTGGCTAAAAAAGTTCCTCTTGCTCTTGGTTGGGGTATCAAAGTAATTCTAATCCACTGGTTCTGCTGCCAACAATAACCCTCTAACTGGCTCGCGGTAGTAAGCAGTTCCATAATGAGCTTTTGTCAGTTTTGTAAGTGCAGTCACGTCACATCACTGCCAAGAGCGAGCAGCGCTAGGCCAGCTGAAATGGGGCGGGGGGGGCGAGGGGTGTGCGGGGAGGTGCATCTGGGCCGAGGCAATGCTCTGCCTGTCACAAGGGAGCTTTTTCCAGTTTGCCAGGGTCATTGCTGACTGCTAAAGACATTCAGTAACCCTTGCCCAAATGAGAGCTAGAGAGAAAACAATAGAAATAATGTTAATAATATCATAAGTGATCATTAGCAGGCTCTCTCCAGGCTGCCTCTACCCCACAGAGCTTAGCCTCTGAGAGTGAGGATCTGTGTGCATGAAGCCTGCAGCCAATGCTACTAGCACAGCTAATGCTGCTAGCACCACAGGGTCACCCACGGGAATGAGTTTCAGCATCACTAGGCAACAATGGAAACTCCACATGATTAATCAAAGAGGTGGTTTTCCAATAGCTCATGAGTGAGAAGTTGTGTTTACCTGTATTCATAGTGTAGAAAGATGTGGAAAGGAGACACAACTAAGTGTATGTGCATTAGTTATAAATGTGTTATAGGCCTAAATTATGTCTTGACTGGACAAAAATCTTTTCATGGTCAAGTTATTGTTTAACATCAGCTCAGGTTTCAAACCCTTCCCAACAAACACGCACACCTATACACACACACACACACACACACACATAGCAACTCTGCATCCATGGGGCATGTTTTCAGCGAGGAGGGCTTAGCACCTTGCCCAGGGGAATGCTGTTCAACACACAAGGCTCTGAGCAAGGCTGTTTAACTCACAATGACATCATTGTGAGTGGAGTCAAACTTCCTAGCGCACACAACACATCACAACACATCAGCCCTCCCTCCCGAGTGAAAGTCATCAATCTGAGGCTCCCAGAGCGAGACAGAGTCCGGCGGCGCCCCTGCCACTCTCCAATCGGAGCCCATTGTTCCCTACAACAGAGCAAGAGCCCCCACAAAAGGGCTTAAACTTGTTTTTCACACAGGTAGATTGTGTACAGGGGCCTGTGGATGTGTGTGCCTGTGTGTGTGTGTGTGTGTGTGTGTGTGTGTGTGTGCATGTGGGTGTACCTGAGAAGGTTTGTGGATATGAGGTGGTGACTGGGGGGGGGGGGAGCGCATGAATGAGAGAAGGATAGAGGACAGAACATGCCCCCCCCCCCCCCAACCCCAACCAGCCCCTCCACCTACCACCACAACCACCATCTTTTTTTGGAGCATAATTCTAATGCATTCCATGAGCCCTGTCTGAACCGGAGTCCAGTTACATGCGCTCTCAATACTCTCTTTGTGCTCCAGCGCAGACATTTTCGCCCAGGGAGCGATCGCACCCGCTGAAGCAAGTCGAGCCGTCTATCTCAAAGGTTCTCTGCCTATGAGGCTCTCCTCAGCCCTAAAATGAGGGGCAGGCATTGTAAAAAAAAGTCTGCTCTTAACTTCACAGGTGACAGCAACGCTGTTGCGCGCGCGCAAACATGCGCACACACACACACACACACACACACACACGAGGCACACTCTGATTGAGCTGTTCACAGGTACAGGCTGGGTGCTATAACTCATGTCCTGCCCTCACTTGGATGACCTGAATAGCAGAGATAGGCTACTAGGCCGTATATAAATAAAATTAAATGAAATTTGCACACACCTTGTCTGTCTATCAACATGAGGGACGAATCAATTCAGAACATAGTGGCTTCTACTGTCTATCAACATATGGGTGGACGAATCAATCCTGAACATAGTGGCCTTCACTGCCTTATAATTAGCCTATATCACTTCCTTTTGTGGAGTGCTTGGATGCATGGAATTACAAATTGGCGTGCACAAAAGTAAACAGATGCGCTTTATTGCAACAACGTCGAACAGACTGACCGAGTAGCCTACAAATGCATTAGCATTCAGGGGAAACAAAAATAAGTCTATTTTTGGTACAAAACAAGTTCCAGTTATCTTAACGTGCCATATGTCTCCGAGTTTTTGCTTTTATTTACTGGACATGTCTAACATTAGTTAAAATAGGCTACTCGAACGTCAAAGGTCTAAATGCACACATGACTAGTAATCGAGTAAACGTCTAGCCTGTTCCTTCTGTGATAAAACTTCCCACACTTTTGGTCATTAAATGGACATTCCAAAAGTGCAGCTGCAAACTCCCGAGCCCGACTATCCATCGAAAGTTTTCTGCGGATGGTGAATTAACAAGCTACAACAACACAAAAAAGAGGGGCGCCGAATTCTGCCAACGACCACAGTTGCGTAACAGTTTGCGTGACTTAAAAATATGTTAATTTGAGGGGGAAAAGAGCGAAAGACAAAAAATTGTGTTCTCATAATGAGAAAAAACCGTATATCAGATTACAATAACATACTTGGGGCCAGCTCCCCCCGCCTCGCCCCTCCCTCCTGTAAGCATCGCGTGAGAGCACCGCCAACTCTCAACTTGATTATGATTAATGCAAGAGTACTATTTCCATGCCAGACCAAAACTACACCACGACCGAATCTTAAGGTAACCCCACCAACTCCGGACGAGCTACAACTACAGCTGCTTTATTGACCATAACTTTACAAACACTGCCAATGGCTAAAGATAAATATAGAAAACAAGTTTTTTTTTCATTACATACACAACCAGCAGGCCCACATTTCTACCCTGTGTTCCTTTCGACAAATCGGAGAAGCCAGTACTGTACGAGTCGGCTTCAACGCGGGTATGCGGAGAGACGAACTCACTTCACCGAGCAATCGTTTGTTCTTTTAATGGACATTAACCTGTGCATTGTTACTATTTACGAAACAAGTATAGCCTTGACAGTGATATTATTGACGATATGTAAAGTATTATTATTGGTTGTGTACGCTTACTTGAATGGCTGATTTGAAAGGTGGAGGGAAGTTGGTTCCACCCAGCACATGATCATTCATATGCATCTTCAAGCATAAAAGTTAGGCTAGTTGTTTTTAAACACCCATTCATATGTATGTGTGTCAACGAATCAATTTAGGAAATTATCTTAAGTTGCCAACCACATCCAGCGGCCTGCCTACTTTCAAGACAAAATGTCACATGTGAACGTGCCGACATTATACAGCACAAGAGTAGTATCCTATTCTTATTTGTATTTAATTATTAGTCACTCTGTAGCCTGCTCCTGATCCATTTGCTTGTAGGTTTACAGTTTAAGTAACATGTCACTATCATGTGGACTAACTTGTTTTCTTCTAGAAAATCATAAAAAACTTACATTTTCTGCACAGGCTTTTTGCGCTTCTTGGCCGCATAGATTCCCGTATTTCCTAACATGGTGTTAGGTTCTTTATTATTCAGAGTTCAGTTTATCTGTATTTATCCTTTGAGCTCCACTCTCATCCACTCCACAGAAAGAGATCAAACCTATGTGTTAAAATCCCCAAAGGACGTTATTCCGTCAAAGCGCAAATGATGTATCATCCAAATGAGCCGGTTAGCTCATAACTTCAAAATGGAAAAGCTTAAATCCAAATGTGCTTGAATGATAATAGAGTTTCTTAAAGTTGTCGTATTCATCGGAGAATAGCAATGGCGTGATCAGAGCAAATTTTCCTCCTTCCTTTCTGCGTTTTTTTCTAGCTGTCACTCTCTACTGCCTCCAAACAAACTCTTCCTGAGACTTCGGGGACTGTTTTCGCTGTGCGTAAACCAATCCCGTGCTCCGTTACACTGAGAAGTCCTGAGCAGTCCGGAGCAGGTAAGGTTGGCTCCCTGTGATTGGTGCAAAGCGTTTTCAGGAAATCATATCATAAAAAGAATTTTAAGGTGGCCCGACTCTGCTGTTTAAGTCTACGCTGCCCTGAACTTGGGCAAGAGCAGCTACCCCCTCGTTCGGTTGCATGCGTAAACTGTAAGACGACCAAGTATTGTTTAAAAGGACGGCTGTGTGCATTGACAGTGCAATAATGACAACAAAATATACAGTAACATGATGATAAACACAAATTAATTTGATACTATAGTCTTAAAACGACTAAAAACAATACAACTTCCGTTGTTTTGTTTTTTTCAGATAGGAACAATTTTTTTATTTGTTACACACTATGTATTGAAAACAATGAAACTTGCCTTGTTTTTTGTTTGTTTTTTTTACACATCTCTGTGTCCAGATAGGGACAACACATTCGCTTTAATAGTGTAGGCCTACGCAGGTTACTGATTTCTGTACATTATTTTATATTCCTCTGTATTTTTGGTGGTTCATAATTTTAACATAGGCCTGTTCTATACAGAAAGACCATTTTTAGGTTATTCTTTTAATTTATCTGTAAAGAAAGGTATTACCAGTATCCTTTAGGCCTATGCAAGCCATTAGACAATGGTCTTTGGTTTAGCCTCCATTCGTCTACAGGACATGAGATGAATCTATGGTAAACAAGAAAAAACACAGAAAATCACTACCTGGTAATTGCAGTTTAGCACATTTATTTTATTATTCATGGCATGTATGCATGCTTCCTCCAACCCAAATCCCTACATAGGCCTCTTGAAAATTTCCCATGACTATGTGATAGACATGTGATAGACTATGTGTTTTTTGGAATCCTTGATACCGATGTCACAGTGAGGATTAGAGAATAAAACCGGCAATTGTTCTGCCAAAACAAACAAAACAATCTTTTTTTGTTTTGCATACTCGGTATGCAAATTCCCTTAATACTTCAAGCCTATTGGTTGTTTTTTTGCAGGCCTGTAATTTTTAATATTTTTCTCCAGTCTCCTAAGAGCCCAGGTGAGGTATTTGTACCTTGCTTTTTGAGGACGTTCTTCCCTTGGCGTGAGGCTGTGAGCTGTCACCTGCTTTTCAGGTCTGTCCTCCTCTTTCACCTGAGATGTCTTCACCTGACCCTTTGTTTATATAAGCAACATTTCTGAGCTGTGTCAAAAAACTTATAACATGCCAAACAATAAACAGCCACCATGAGCAAAGCCAACTGCAAACATGCAGTCAGTCTACATGGAATTGACTAGAACAACAACAAGAACATAGTTTTAAACTGAAATAACAGGTGGCTGGAAGTCCGAAATCGGGAGTGAAAATGCGGGACCCCAGAGTATATCTGATTGGATGGTTCCAGTTCAGTTGAGGTTGAGTTTTCTCAATATTTCCATCTGGTGTTAGAGATCATGAGCGATTTTCGCAGTCGTGCCGTCCAAGCAGGCGGATGTGAAATTGAAGAACATAACAACACTTTGGACATTAAACTCTCTAACCGAAAGCCAGAGCTACTGGGAAGGAATCATGGGGGCTTGGCAGCCATACTGGTATACAGACTTTTAAATCTCAAATCTGTGGTCCTCTTTCGAGTCACTCGGGTTTCCATCCTCATAAAGAAATGAAACATAGCTCGTCTGAAGACTGATGTGGTAGTGGTTGCCTAGGGTTATCATTTTTAAGAGCTCCATGTTGATTTCAAACAACAGATACACTGTACACTGACTGTGCTTTCACCAGTACCATGGATTTCCCAAACCACAAAGTACAGAGTGCAGTAGCTGGCTCTTGTAGAGAATGGGACAGATCATTTTCTTGCACAAATCCTATCTCTCATTCTTTCCTCTTGTGGGAAAGGGAATTTGGCTTCAGCTGGAATGTAGCTTCTTTTATATGACTATACACACTCAGTACGTTTTTTAACTAAACTCATCACACACACACACACACACACAAACACACACACACATACTCTACCGCAGAAGCTGCAATAAACTGCGTCTGGTTGAATGTTGAATGTTGAAATCTATGATCTGTTGACACATTGACATGTGTCCATAAAATGTCGGCGCGTAACTTTATGGCTTTACATGCACCTTTATCAAAACTGTGTCACCTCCAAAAGAGACAGTAAAATATTTACAGTACGGATATTTCACAGGGGCCCTGACAAACCTCCCTTTGTTCTCTCCAATCTGAGCTTTCATCAAGTATGCACTTGAGCCAGAGGACACATACTTTAAGCTAAGGGTGAGGTGAGCCTTAGGACGTGGACACCCACACTCAGACACTCAGACACGTATACACACACTGACACACATGCACACACATATACATGCACAGCACAGACATACCTGCATACACATATATTGTACACCACACACACAGACACACACACACACCAGTGCACACAAAACCACAGCATAGACATACCTGCATACACATATACACCACACACATATATATATACACACACCTTTACACACAATACCACAGCATAGACATACCTTAATACAGATATACAACACACACACACACACACACACACACACACGCAAAAGGGCTGTTGAATATACCACTATGTAAAAGCTGTTTTTGTATGCTGGAAGCTTGTAGACTCCAGCAGGGCTGCAGTTCCTGGGTGGAGTTAGTCTTTGTTCCACATCCCCTGTGTATGCACGTGTGTGTGTGTGTACGTGTGTGTGTGCATGTGTTTGCCATGTCATCCACGGTTGTTGACACTCGAGTCCCCATTCCGTCACAACACTCAACGAGTTGGAAAAGCACACACAACCCTCCGAGCATATCACAAAAGCTCTGTCCGTACACAAATGACACGGCGTGAGGGTAAACAAAGAGTCGCAACGTGGGCCAAACACAGGGAATAGATACAGTGCACTAGTCTGTAGAAAGAAGGCGTAGCACGATATCACAGACAGGCCCATTTGTACAGAGTTATACACAAAGTGACTTGGACTGGCCCGGGAGGGCCTGCAATGCTCGCCTCTGAGATGTGTGCGTGGAACAAAGTGATTACTTATCATGGGTGTTTATTCTAAGAGACCAAAGAAAAACATCAGTTCGTTTATTGTTAGGATTGTGAGTAAAATGAATCCAAATACAGAGGTTAAGCCAGTAATTAAATATTATGTTTGTGTTAGGTGCATACGTGTGTGTGCGTGTGTGTCTGTGTGTGTGTTCTTGTGTCTGTGCATCCATACAGTGATACAGTCTCAGTGTTCGTTTGACGGTGTCTGTGTGTGTGTGCTTGTGTCAATGCTTCTATGCATGAGTCTGTGTGTTAGTATGACTGTGTGTGTGTGTGTGTGTGTGTGTGTGTGTGTGTGTGTGTGTGTGTGTGTGTGTGTGTGTGTGTGTGTGTGTGTCTGTAGACAGCGAGGGGAGACTGGGTAATTCATTATTCATATCCTGTATGATAAATATAAAAGGGAATTTCACCAGTTTAGTTTTTCTTCCAGTAAAACCTCACCGTAGCTATGACTCAGCATGCCAGTCTCTCCCTCCCCTCTCCTTTCTCTGTGTCTCCTTTCCTCTCCTCTCCTCCCCTCTCCTTTCCTCTCCTCCCCTTTCCTCTCTTCTCCTCTCCTCTCCTTTCCTCCCCTCCCCTCTCCTCTCCTTTCCTTCCCTCTCCTCCCCTCCCTTCCCCTCACTTCTTCTTTACGCCTATACGGATGCTAAAGCAGAACAAAGAACTTTACATACTATACATACAGTTTGTACATATATACACAGCTGCTGGCTTTGGGAGAGGGAGAGGGAGTGAGAGAGAGAGTGGGAGAGAAAGAAGGGAGAAAAGAATGAATTGGCAGTAACAAATGAACCAAAGAGGAGAGATGGATGAATGCAAAGAAAAAGAGCAAGGATGAATGAAAAGAAAAAAAGAAAGAAAGAATAACATAAGTGAAGAAAGATATTCTGACTGTATTGCTGACACATTTGGTCTACTTTATACAACAACGGGTTATGTGGCCATTGTAACAGTATAGAGATACCAAGAACTGGGCCTTCCCCAACTTAGCAGGGATGGCAAATTAAAACCTTGATAATTGCACTCGAATAAAGGAATAAAAAAAACTGTGCGCTGCACAATGTACCCTAATTGCTCTAACGCGTTGTGGTCGGAGCGCATGACGGAAACTATTCCAATCCTCAGTAAAATTACCATTCTGCTAAAAGTAGACCAGCAGAGATGAGATGATGAATTCGAGGAGAGAGTCGCAGTGACAGAAAATGAGTCTTTTCTTGCACTAATTGCAGACTAAAATGAATCCCATTCCTATGTGCCTGCCTGCCTGCCTGCTTGCCTGCTTGTTTTGGCGAGAGCATGATTTTGCCTATTAACTGCATCTCCCAGCACTCGTTTGGTGATGCCTGCACAAACAAAGGTGCTCCTTTCAAACAAGTGGTGCACGGCAGTCTCACAGGCAATGGAAAGAGAGTGTTTGCTGTTTCTAGAACACATTTTGACGTCCTCTCCGTTGCCATGGTAGCAAGTTTGTTTAATTACAAACAAAACTGTTACATGTTCGACTGCTATTTGTTATTTGCCTCCCCTTTGGCTCCATTAAACTGACTTACTGTTGAAAAAAAAAGTAACCTGTTAAAATAATGACTACTATAAACCAAAGGGGAATCTGGCGCCGAATGGAGTTGGCAAGCTTCTCTATTGGATGCAAAAGGATTGAGAACCGAGACAAGGCCTAGTTTGACTCTTTATAAGTTCTGCTGTGTCTACTTTTGAGATCTGTATGTGTGTGTGTGTGTATGGGGAGAGGGTGATGTGATCAGGAGAGGAGAAGGGATTGTGTGTGTGTGTGTGTGCTCTTGACCCCCACTCTCCCATCTTTGTCCACTCCCATGGCAGCCCAGTTGAGCTAAAAAGGCCTTCCTACAAAAAGCCCTTTTCTTGCCACCCCTACTCCCCCTCTAACCAGCCCTCTGCATTAATTAGAGAACAAACAGAAAGTCTGTCCATTTCTTGTTTTCCATATAAAACATTCATTGTTTGGGTTTGGAATAACCCTGACCATTGAAAGCCAATCTAGGATTGCAATGGAGGGGAGAGCATAAAGGCATTTGGGGGGAAAAAGCAGATTGAGTATGTTGCTCGTGAAACATATGATCTTAAAAGAGTGCGGAAGTATTAACATGTCAATGCTTGTCACCAAGAGTGGAGGGGGAAAAGCACATGGGCGTTCTCAGCACTACCAAAAACTGCAGCCTTTAAATATGGCAATTAAAGAATTACAGCAGTAAGGCCCTTAAAACCAGGAGATTTATATGGGTTGGCTGATGCAATCGTGAAGTGCGGTATGTTTTTGCTTTGAGATGGCAAATCCAGGATTGCCACACGGTTTTACTGTGATATGAAGAGGCATACTTACTGTAACACGTGATTTGAAATAGTAGGCATAATTTCATTTTTACAGCATATTTCTCCATCACAGGATATAGCTTCATGGACATTTTGTAGCAATGATGTTTAATAGAGTTTTTTTTGTACAGTGGGTTGGGACCAAACAAAAATCAAAGACTCCACAGTATGTGTGAGTGTTTGTTTCTCCTTCGGGATTGCAAATGAAAACATGTAGTCATATCCGGACATTCATTTACAGTGAAAGGGCTTAGCAGAGTCATGCTGATGGACCTCCTCTGTAAAAACAGTTGGTTAATCGGGGACGTCTTTAGTGCTTCTGCAACCCTTACTCACCCTCTTGTTGCCATGCATAGTCATAGTGGTTGACCACAGAGTTAAGCAAGACTATGTGCGCTGTGGATTTTAGGTAATAAACATTCAGTGATGTCACAGACAGGGAAGTGTGCATGCGTTCATTTTATTGTTATCGAAGTTGCATGAGTATATTCTGCAAACAAATCACCCCATTGCTTGATGTTAGCAAGTGATAACGACAACAGAACACACCTTGTGAAAGAGAACCCAAAGCATTTTCTCACATTCCAGGCTTGTTTAAAGTAAGACTTGGCAAGTCCAAGGCAGAGCCTCAAACTCACAACAAGAGATTCTTTGGAAGAAAGTACAGCTTTGTAAGCAATTGTCAATCAAACCTTCATTGCCAAGTTTATTTGGGAAAAAAAAAAAAAAAAACGAAGAAAAAAGAACCGTTGCTTTTGATACACACACCTCTCTTTTATCTCCCTTGATTCCCCCCGTGTGGTAAGATCACACGGTTGGCTCATCATCTGTGTCAAGAGGATCAATGAGCGTTGAGAGACTTTTTTTCCAGCATTGCCTGCAGTCCTGAAACATGCTATGTCAAGTGAGACACACCTCAGCACTGGTCAAGACAGACAATCCAGGCGAAATCTTACCACACAACAAAAGAATTCAGACCAACAAATCACCTTTAGAAAATTCATTGCTGTTCACTCCTCTATCTGGGCAAATTACTTTGAGTTTTTGTAATCATGTTGTAATCATAAACAGCAGAATAATAGCAAACAAGCTAAACAAACAACAACAAACAATTTGCACAAAGCAACAAAACGAGCAAATATGCACAAATCAACAAGAAAACAAACCTGAATTTTTTGTTGAGATAATTTTGTCAAAACTAAAGAAATGGACATGTAGTGGAGATAAGAGACCTCTATCGTAAAATCAACATGTAGTGACTGCTGAGACTGAATCTAATGTAAAGATCTTCGTAGAATCACAGCCAGTGTGTGTGTAAATCAGGACACATCTGCTCTGGCCCTGTCAGGTGCAGACCTGAAGTGCTAAACCAAATCGTATAGATTTATACTCCCTGGCACGTCTGCAGGGGCAAAGCTGGCAGCTGCTAGAGGGGTGCTGATTGGTCGAATCAGGGCAGGGAATTACCCCGCTCAGGAGGCATCTGACGGCGCGAGGGTCCTCGGAGAGGTGCGGGTGGAAACCACTCCACCTGCTGGCACTGCTGAGCTGCACACCTGAGATGTGCACAAAGGTGTATACCGTACATGCAGTATGCTATGTAATGTGTATATGCAGTACACTATGTGAGCCATCAAAAAGGATGTCAGGATATCTAATAAGGATGTCAGCGAGATATCTGTAGAAGATTTGAACAGAATAATAAATGCTATTAATCAAAATCCCCTTTTAACTCTATTTAACTCTATTTAATTTAAATCTAAATAGAAGTGTCATAAAGTGGAACATCTGTAAACATAACTGCACAAAAGCCTTCAAGAAGAACACTTACACGACCTCATTGCTTGTGAAAAGGCAACCAGATGAACTGATAAACATTAATTATGGTATTATTGTATTATTATTGTTATAAGTACATATTAGATGCCGTATGAGATATAGTAATTATAATATATATATAAAGAGAGAGAGAGACAGCGCGCGAGAGAAAGAAAATTACCCCATTTGTAAGGAACATGCACTTGCGGGATGAGCAGCAGAGCTGAGTATGTGGGTTGCACCCATGAAAAATTTGCCAAATCTTCTCTGCCAATGCCAAACAGCTTATTCTGCCATTGACTCGTTTGGTGTTTGGTGGATTGGATGATTGAAGTTTGAAGAAACCAGACATATTGGCAGTTTAACAATTGATTTATTTCACAAAAGGAGCCTCAGTAACGTGTGGAAGACCCATACACAGCCACAACAGCCTGGCACCTCCTCATGCTGGTCACCAGCCTGGTCACACACTGCTGTGGGATGGCATCCCATCCCATGAGTCCAGAATCTGGACTCATCACTCATAACGTTCCTCCACATGTTCAGGTTCCATTGCACGTGTTGCTGACACCAGCGCAAACGGGCCTGATGGTGAAGGCCAGTCATGGCAGGACTCCTGGCAGTCCTATGAGACCGGAGATTGGCTGCGTGCAGTATGTTCCGGATTGTCTGGGCAGAGAGCCGTCGGCCATATCACCATGCAAACCTTGACTGCAAATCTGTAAAGTGCTGACAGGGTGGGGAAATGGTCTTCTTGGGGTGTCGTCTTCTTGAGACGGCCACTTCACGGTCTGTCTTTGACATCCCCCATTATATGGAACTTGGCCATCAGGTTGGAGATGGTACTAGGGCTCACTCCAAATAATGCCACAACTTGGTTTTGCGGAACACCAGCTTGAAGTTGCCCTATTGCAAGGGCCCTATCCAGATCAGTCAAATGCAGAATGCCGATTCTTGGAGCAGACACTTACTGACTGTGGCTGTATTTACAGTAGTAGGGCCCATGCTCACAGGTGCTGCCAATCAGCTGCCAATCAGGCACCTGATTGGCAGCACCTGGGGGCACCAAAAGCTCAAAACAAGTGTCACTTAGTAGCAACAGCAAAATAACCTGTTTGGCATTGGCAGAGAAGATTTTTCATGGACGCAACCCACATACTCAGCGCTGCTGCTCATCCCACAAACTCATGTTCCTTACAAATGGGGCACCATTCAATCTACCAAACACAAATTTTATATATCTACGTATATCTATATCTATATCTATATATATATACCTATATCTATCTATCTATCAATCTATCAATCTATCTATCTATCTATATATATACATGTATATATATATATATTATATGTATCTATAGAATGCTCAGAGCATTACAGTTATAATATGGTTTAATTGGCTCCGGCAAAATTGGATTCACTCAACATGTTACCTACTAACATGTCGAGTAAATTCAATTTTGCCGGAACTGCTCTTATACAGTATAGAGAACAGGGTTGATCAGACTCTGCTTCTTTATTTGTGTTTTTACTGTGTGGTGCATAATTGCCAGCTCCCTTCAGAGAGGAGCTTAGTTGTACAGAACACCAGTGATCTCAGCGATCACACACACCAACCAACTCTTTTAATCTTGGGCTGAGGCTTGCCAAAAGGTTCCATCCATCAAAGCCAGATTTCAAACGCCAGTCACAGTAGATGCCTGGGCACCAACCCCCCCCCAGCCCCCCCCCCCACACACACACCCACCCTAGCATTTCTAACAGTGGCAGTGCCATTTGAATTTTATGCCAACCTTTACCCTGGAGAAATGGCTCGAGGGCTGTTGAAAGACTGTCAGACACATATCTTCCTTATGAGGAAGTAGGACAAGGATGAACTTTTCCTTCAAAGACCCTCTCTGACATGAAGGACATGGCAGCACACTGCACTCTCTCACTGCACTCTCTTTCTGTCTACGCTTTTCTATTTCTCTCCTTTTTTTTTCTCGCAGGCCCAGCTCGACGGAGTGATGTTGTCCTGAGATAACCCCCGAACAGCCGCCCACCGTCTGCCCCTCTTGTAAGCGTGTAGCGCTCCCGTTACCCAGCGGAGCTGGCGTCAGGATCAAACGCCGCCGCCGCCGCCTGCCGCCCCGTTGGACGGCAGCCGCGCCGCCAATCAGCTTGAGCTTAGCCTTCCTTCCACTCCACATGTGAGTGAACCGAACGGCAACAACAACAACAACAACAGCAACATTGACAGGATTAACTAAAGGGATAAATCTGATATCACACAGGCCTGGGAACACTTACTAGAGTTTACCCCTGGATGAAAATAGCTCTAGCCGGCCTTTGGACAGATTGACTCCAGGTTGCATTCAAAGAAACAGTTGAGACAGTTGAAGTGCTGCTCCCCCTCAATGGGAGAATACACACACACTGGTGAACTTTAGCCTGGCGAGTGCTGTGGTGTACTGCACACACAGACAGTAAGACCCAGTCCCCTCTCTAGTTCTTCTCAAAACTGTAAAGAACTTGAGCTCCTTCTCCTCTCCTCCGATAGCCCTCTTTTATAGGGTTCTCTAAAGTGAGAGGAGAGACCATTATCATGAGATTTAGAGGCTGTCTTTGGGTCTCGGAGCTATAGATCACCCGTAAACCGCCAGTGGTCACTCCCCGGCCCTCAGCATATCATGTGAGAGCCCTGATGGAGGAGACAGTGTGTGCACTTTGCGTTGGCTCCAGTCGTCACCCGAGGATTGATCCAGGGCCTCCGAGCGGCCCGATGAGTTCTGATGATTAGCACCAGATGTTGGTGAGGAGGTATAAGGGGTTGCGCTGGTTTTTAGTGCACGTGGTGAGGGTCGGGGTGCAGTGGTGCGGTGCGGTGCGTTGTGGTGTAGGGGAGAGGGTGAAGGTTAAGGCTGGGGGCTGGTGGGAGAGAGTCAGGTCACTAAGTAAACTTTACCTTACTGTCTGGTCATGTTTCTTTTTTTTTCTTCTTCTTTTGAAAACTTTTTTGTCTCCTCCATAGCCTCTCCCGCTCTCTGCCTCTCTGTCTCTCGCTCCAGCGAGTGATTCACTCCCAAGGCTTTTGAACGAGCTAAAAAAAAACTCTTTGTGGGCGTCGGGCTAACCTTTGGAAGACAAATCTGTCCCATTTCTCTTCTTGTTTTTATGACGAAGGATTATTAGCTGTGGACTTTCGGAGGGGCGGCGGAGCAGTGAGTTATGCACGCTGTCAGCCCGTGTGGGCTTCGGACTGTAGTCCCGCCAGCGGGCCCGTTTTATCATTCCGGGGAAAATTATTTGTTTGCGTTCCAGCGCAGTCGCCCCTTTTCCATAAGGACTTTTCATCGGACTTGATTCTGTCCACCGAAAAGGAAAAATACTGGACGTTTTTTTCCTAATCCCTGTTATGAGTGAGTTTTTCACCAGATGTGAGATGGATGAAATGTGTGTGTGTATGTGTGTGTGTGTGTGTGTGTGTGTGAGAGAGAGAGAGAGAGAGAGAGAGAGAGAGAGAGAGAGAGAGAGAGAGAGAGAGACATCACAACAGAATATTGAGTGCCTACAGCTTCAAACAGCAAGTGTGTGTGTGGAGGGGGGGGGGTGAGGGTAACTGAGTACAGTTCTCTGAGTGTGTGTGTTTGTGCTGTGTGTGTGTCTGTATGTGTGGGGTGTGTGTGTGCATGCGTCGAGATGTTCCCTTAAAAGCATCCTCTGCCCCTGTGGCTCTGCCATCACCGTAATGCCCAATATTCTACACGTGTGAGAAAATTAGCCCTTTAATAAGGAGTGGAGTGGAACGAGAGGGACAGGGGCAAGAGAAGGGCAGGAGAGTGAGAGCAGGGGCAGGAGAGTGAGTACGGGGGCAGGTGAGTGAGTACGGGGGCAGGAGAGTGAGTGCAGGGGCAGGAGAGTGAGTACGGGGGCAGGAGAGTGAGTGCAGGGGCAGGAGAGTGAGAGCAGGGGCAGGAGAGTGAGTGCAGGGGCAGGAGAGTGAGAGCAGGGGCAGGAGAGTGAGTGCAGGGGCAGGAGAGTGAGTGCAGGGGCAGGAGAGTGAGAGCAGGGGCAGGAGAGTGAGAGCAGGGGCAGGAGAGTGAGAGCAGGAGCAGGAGAGTGAGTGCCGGGGCAGGAGAGTGAGTACGGGGGCAGGAGAGTGAGTGCAGGGGCAGGAGAGTGGCTGTGGCCCACACCGACACACATGTGGTTCCGGTTCAGGGGGGATTGGAGGCTCAGGTTTTACAAAGCTCCCGTGGTCCCAGCAGAGACGTCGCTCTCCACGGCCCCTCACCTCACACCCGCCTCTACGAGCTCTCGCCTTCAGCCCCCCTTCACCTTTCTCTCTCTCCATGGCTCTGTGTACTCCCCCCCTCTCTGTGTATTCCTCCCCCTCTCTCTCCCTCTCTTCTCCATGCAGTCTTTTCTTTACCTTTCTCTCTCTCCATGGCTGTGTACTCCCCCTCTCTTCTCCATACAGTCTTTTCTTCACCTTTTTCTCATGGCTCTGTGTACTCCCCCCCTCTCTGAGTATTCCTCTCTGTCTCTCTCCCTCTCTTCTCCATGCAGTCTTTTCTTTACCTCTTTCTTTACCTTTATCTCTCTCTATTTCTGCCTTTGGTCTAACCTCCTCTTCACCTTTTCCTATCTACGCATGTATTCCTCTCTCTCTCTCTTTCTCCTGTTTGCCTTCATCCATATCCCTCCTCTCTCTCTCTCTCTCCTCCTCTCTTTTCATTTATTTCTCCAGCCCAAAGCAAGTAATCAGTGTGTGCGATACCCTTGGCATGTGCTGGAGGGCAGGCTGTAGCCCCAGGGAACAGAGACAGACTTCTGCACGCTACAGAGAGGAGATATGAAGACTTATCACCCGGAGAGAAGAAATACTCTTTTCTGATTGGCTGTTGGGTGGCTATTCATTCTGAATAATGGGACACCTATAAAGTAGATCTGGTAAAAAACAAAGTCCACCATTCCATATCAATGCTTATGAATGGTAACTTTAACAACCATAGTATGACGATGGTTGAGCCTGGAATCAGGATTCGCAACAATGGAATCAACTGTAAACAAGCTGTCCACTGCTATCACTGGTAAGAGAGAGAGTTCGAGGTGTCCCGTTATACGGAATTAATGGATTCAGCGGAGGAAACCCTCACTAAACGTACCCAAACCGCCATTTTTTAACCACTAATAATGCTGAAAATAGCACCACACTAAACTGTAGTAGTATGAATATAACCCCTACTATGTGCATGACATATGTGTGAAACACAAAATACTCTCTCTCCAAGAAGAAAGTTAAGTCTTTCCAACACAGAGAGGCTGTACTCTGGGTCTGCATAGTTCTCCATCAAGTCAGCCAATATGAGTACAATGTCAGTCTTTTCTGTAAGCAAAAATATAGTTCCCATACCCTACACATAAAACAAAGCATCAAGAACTTAGTAAGTGTACTAGATAGAAAGAGAGAGTGAGACTGACTGAAAGAGATTGAAAGAGATGTCTTGTTTGGGTGTGGCTCTTATCTATTCCCAGACCATAAAACTCTTCATATCCCAGACCATAATATACTGCCCCCTTAACTCTTAAAGCCCCAGACCATAATACTCCGCCCTCAACTCTTAATACCCCAGACCATAATACTCTTCCCTCAACTTTTATATCCCCAGACCATAATACTCCCTCCTCAACTCTTCATACCCCAGACCATAATACTCCCTCCTAAATTCTTCATACCCCAGACCATAATACTCCCCGATTGATTCTTCGTATTCCCTTTTAAGCAGCAGGTGAGCTTGGATCCAACACACGGCTTCCATGGATTTCACTTGTCTTTGTCAATTCAATTGCCACCAGACATCCTTTCCTCATCTTAACTTTGAAATGTTGAGTCATGAGGCTCTAGAAGTTTCTGCCAAACACAGAGAGCAATTATATTGAATTTCACTTCTATCTGGTGTGCTTTTGGAGACGAAGTCCAGTCCAAAACAAACATCATTTACTGCCAGTGATGAATGTGTGGGGAAGTTCTGCACTCTGTCAAAAAACAGCTATCATAATAAAAGAGTTGTACCTTTCACTGGTATTTACATGTGATAAACATCTAAATCAAAGTCTCTGTGCTTTGTCTTGTATTTCAGGATATTTGGATTCATTCGTTTGTGTTTAAGTATTCATCACTGGGTCTTGTTGGATTCTTCTTTGTGATCTCAGAATGGGCATGCAGTTGGTAATCAGAAGTGTCAATGTGGAAAAAAACATGTACAAATGATTGTATAAATAAGCAAAAATACACAGATTAGGGAAAATTCATGCATTTTACTCCATCTCAATCATGCACTACAGGTACAATCAGATCATGATTGAAGTGCTGGTGTACTTAAGATGAAATAAATATTCACACACTGGAGTAGCTTCCGAAAAGTAATTGGGCTAAAATAAAATTGCAGCGTTTTGACCCAAGTTGCCTGAAGAAGCCCCTGTTAAGTTGAAACGTTACCATTTTTTTAGTCTGATTAAATTTTGGAAGCCATGTGTGTAGACAATCATTCTTCTTTTTGTCTTATCGTGTTCCTTTGTCCTGCACCTGGCCTCAAAATAGGTGGAATGTGCACACACAACTTCACTCTTAAAATTAAGGTGTTGTCCCTATCTGGACACAGAGATGTGTTAAAAAAACAACACAATTTGTAATGTTTTCAATGCAAGTTGTGTTATTTTCAACACATATTGTGTAACAAATAAAAAAAGGAAACAACACAAACTGTGTTCTCCCTATTAAATTGTGTTGTTTTCAACACATTTGTTTTAAGAGTGTACGCTGCTAAGCAAAGTTTCACTGGGAGTGGAGAGCAAGTGGAGTGGAGAAAAGTGGTGGTTTTGCTTGCAAGCTTACGGGTTCCATACGTAACTCTCACAGAGAGAGAAAGAGAGAGAGAGAGAGAGTTTGAAAGTCTGGGTAATTATAAGAGAGCTGCTAACAGCTTGACACACAGGCGAATGAAATGTGCTAAAGACGTCCACAAAGTGGCGTTTAAGGGCTTGTAAACAGGAAGGCTTCAGAGCGGAGCTCTCCAGCTCCAGCCCCACCAGGGCTGCACGCATGTCAGGGGAGGGAAGGGGGTGTGTTTGTGTTTGTTTTGAAGCAGGCCAGCGCAGTGTTGAAGCTATTTTGGTTGACTTGCATAAGGCCCGTGATGAGGGAAGTTAATCAGAATGGAAAAGCCTGCGTGCTCAACACTAAATAAGTGTGAAGGAATTCTCTCCCCACACAAGCCTGATCAACAGATGTGAACACAACTCTCACTGAGACCTCTGCTGCTGCTGCTGCTGCCCTCTCTTTATCTCTCTCTCTCTCCCTCTCTCTATCTTTATCTCCGACTCTCTCTCTCTCTGCTTCTGCATTGTCAGAGTATAGACATATCACATTCTTATACTGCATATACAGCATAGATACACACACACACACTCATTTTATATACTTTATTTGATTCCACTTCAAGTCAAGTTTCATTTTGGAATCAAATCTTCTGAATAATCCTGTAAAGTAAAGCAGTTCAGCAATCTATTATGTACATTGCCACCATGTACATGTATGTATTATCTACACACACACACACACACACACACACACACACACACACACACACACACACACACACAGAGAGAGATAGAAAGAGAGGCAGAGTTAGAGTTGCAAGAGTTAGTCTGAGTAAAACAGAGTGAATGAGAACAAAAGAGGTAGCTGGGAATATTGTCATAGAAACGATTCTCCCTCTGCTGCCTGTTTCTCTCTCTTCTCTTCTCCTTTTCTCCTCTTCTTCTCTGTCTCTCTGTACTGGAGGTGCAAACTGTAAACAGCTGTCATCCTTCTTTTATCCACATAATGTGCTCATATGCAAATATATTGGGTATCCTAATTACTCTCTTTGCAGACATATTCACATCAAAACTCAAAACAGATCTGTGCAGATCTTTGACGGACTTAATTCAGTTCAATTCAAGTGAGCTTTGTTGAACTTTTTTTTTTTCATTGCCAAAGCAGTACAGAATACAACAATATGGCAAGAGATGCATGCCTCATGTGATTACTCTATTCTCTCTTTCTGTCTCTCACCCCCTTCTCCCTCTCTCTCTTACTCTTTCTCTCATTCTCTCTCTCCATCCACAGGATGCTTCAGCGGTCTTCTCTCTGACCAGGAGTCTTTATATGTGACGTGTTGGCTGAAATCAGTCATTTAGCTTGCATTAGTCCCAGTTAATTTGCATGTTGCAAATATTTACACTGTTGTGAATGAACACATACACACATTCACACTCAAACTCACATACACACATGCACACACACACACACACACACACACACACACACACACACACACACACACACGCACACATGCACACATGGACACGGACACACACACTCACACACATACACACACACTGCGTCTCAGATTTCTGCTGAAGATCAAATGATCCCTCTCCCCTGTGTGCCTATGGAAGCCTACACTGCACATTCACTTTACACACAGATCTTTTTCTCTCCCCTTTCTCTACATTCTCCCCACTTCTTTATTCATCTTTTCTTCTTCTCTTTCTCTTCTTTCTTTCTTTCTTTCTTTCCTTTGCCTCTCTCTGTAAGAGCACTCAGTTCAGCTGAGTCCAAAATGAATTCTGGAGCAGGTCCATAACTGGCCCTGGCAAGGGAAAATGTGTGTGTGTGTGTGTGTGTGTGTGTGTTTTTTTTTATGAGTGAGTAAGTGTGTGCCTGTGCTTGTATGAGTGAGTATGTGTTAGAGTGTGTGTGTGTGTGTGTGAGAGAGTGTGTGTGT
The DNA here is from genome assembly GCF_046254945.1 of Alosa pseudoharengus. NCBI lineage: Eukaryota > Metazoa > Chordata > Actinopteri > Clupeiformes > Clupeidae > Alosa > Alosa pseudoharengus. Next base: position 23,087,375 of record NW_027468689.1, on the reverse strand, counting down.
GTGTGTGTGTGTGTGTGTGTGTGAGAGAGTGAGTGAGTGTGTGTGCATGGACAGGACCCCAGAGCGTCTGTCTGGGAGAGGTCTGGTTCGCACGCGAGGTTGCCGTAAGGGCCGGGAGCCACGGCATTCTCAGGTGGTGACTTCAGGGGAGCTGTAGCTCCGCGCTCCGCTCTGCTCCGCTCTGCTGGACTGGGCTGGACTGGGCTGGACTGGGCTGGGGGCCCCTGTGTCTGGGAGGCCTGACGGGGCCCCTGGGAGCCAGGCCCGGCTGTGGCGGCGTGTTATTTTTAGTGTTATTAAAGAGAGCCCTCCTCTGCTTCTTGGCTTCGGCTTCAGCCCCCTCTTCCTTCCCCCCTCTCTCCCTCTCTCTCTCTCTCTCTCTCTCTCTCACTCTCTCTCTCGCAGCTCCTCTCTCCCTATCTCCTCCTGCTCTCTCTTTCCCTCTCATCCCTCACACTCCCTCTCTTCCTCTCTCTCCCTCCCCACTCTTCAACTTTCTCATCCCCTCTCTCTCTCTCTCTGTCTCCCTCTCCCTCCATCCTCTCTCTCCACCCCCCCTTTCTCTCTCTCTCTCTCTCTCTCTGTCATCTGCTGCTGATTAGGAGGCCATTTCTCTGCGCTGACATGATCTATGGACCCGGAGAGCCGGTGCTGCGCTCCGAGTTGGAGGAAAATGACGCCTTCCCATGAACTCACTAATCTCGGAGCGTCGCCTGCGCCAGGACGCACAGACCGCCCACCCGCCCCACAGCAAAATAACCAGCACTGCCCAACTCAGCTGTGCTGCACTCCACTGGGAGAGAGAGAGAGAGAGAGAGAGAGAGAGAGAGAGAGAGAGAGAGAGAGAGAGAGGGACGGAGAGGGGGGGCAGGGGGAGAGAGAGGGGGGGAAAGAGAGGAGGTAGAGAGAGAGAAGGAGAGACAGAGAGAGAGGAGGGAGAAAGAGAGAGAGCGAGAGAGAAAGAGAGAGAGAGAGAGGGAGAGACAAAGAGAGAGAGAGAGGGACGGAGAGGGGGGGCAGGGGGAGAGAGAGAGACAGAGAGAGGGAAAGAAAGAGGAGGTAGAGAGAGAGAGGGAGAGAAAGAGAGAGAGGGGGGAGAGAGAGGGGGGAAGGTGGGGGTGGGGGGAGAGCACGCATATGGATAGAGCTGGGGGAGGGAAGAGTAGTTTGATACATTTTGCACGCTGTCAAAATAAAAGTGAGAGACAGGGAAGAAGAGGAAGGCAGAGACAACGTCTTCCCTTTCAAAACAAAAACCAGAGATAGAGGAAGAGCGAGAGATGACGTCACCGTCTTTATGAGTTTCTCCCCTTTCAAAAGGAAAGAGAGAGATAAAGAGAGAACGAGAGGGAAGGGGGCATGTCATCGTCCATTACACACAGGAGATGAGCCCTCCATGTTCCGCCAGAAAAGATTGAAAACATGTCCAGTTTGAGAAATCACATCTTCATGTTTCCTTCTCCTCACTACATTTCGGGTTGTCACTTTCTGTTTGTGTGGGGCAGCCTTGATGTGGTTTGGCAGAACTGGAATGCTCACTTTGGGCCCCTTTCTTGAAGAGGCGTGTGTGCGTGTGCGTGTGCGTGTGCATGTGTGTGTGCGTGTGTGTGCGTGTGTGAAGGTGGGGGTTGTGGTACGGGACGCAGTGAACAGCGTTGTTATGACTGGCACTTAAATTGAGTTGACGGAAACGTGCAGATCTGAGAGAACAAATTCACGCATGGTTATTCCAGGCTGACAACCCCCCCCCCCACCCCCCCAAAAAAAGCCTTGGGGGCCCCCACTGTGCATCTCCTTGACGACTGGCTCCATCCGAGCATTTTAATGGCTGTCGTTGTGGCGAATGTTGATGAAATGTTTTCCCTGGAAATAAAGCAAGTTTCCAAAGTCCAGTCTCTCTCTCATCACCCTCCTCTGACACCACACAAACACACACACACACACACACACACACACACACACACACAGACACGCACAAACACGCACAGACAGACACACACACACACACACATACACACACACACACACAAACACTACTTACTCCACCTTTGGAACTGGGTCACACCTGCTCGAGTCCAAACTTCAGTGACAACCCCCCCACCCTCACATATATACACACTCACATACACAAACACACACAACCTCATACCCATACCCATATACAAACACACACAACCTCACACATACAGTATACACACACAGCCACATACATACTGTATATATAGCCACTAGGCAGAGAGGTGCGAGTGAGACAGAGAGAGAGAAATATGCAAGAGAGAGAAAGAAAGCGAGAGAGAGAGATGCAAGAGAGAGAGAAAGAAAGCAAGAGATAGAGAGAGAGAGAGAGAGAGAGAGAGAGAGAGAGAGCAGGTTTAATCAACCATCACATTCTGGTAGAGGGGAGCCGTGGGACTCTTACTGTAATGATGTTCTGAGGACCATGCTTGTGTTGGCCTGGACCTTCACAGCTGTCTCTCCCCCCTGGTCGCCACGGGACACACAGACGGGGCTGGCACAGGACCGCGAGGACCACAGCCTCAGCAAGCACATGTTAAACATCACCATGGCTCCACAGAGAGCAGTGCAGTGACCGCTTGTTGCCAATCCCTAATGAAGAATTTAATCACAAGACTGTTATTTTTGTTACTTGAATTTTATTATTGATAGATTTCAATGTCAGTTAAAAAAAAAAAAAAAAAAAAGGTCCATTTGCAAAAAAACCAAAAACAGTTGAAAATTCATGGACAGAAAGGGCAGACACTGATACAAAACAAAAAATAAATTGAGATGAATGTGTCTCACCACCACATTTGGGATACATGATTACATATTAAACCCTGATTTGATCTGGAGCAACAGTGAGATGCCTTATTCTGTTCTCCCTGCATTTAGTTTCCTCCCATCCAGCTCCCTGGGAGTCGCACAGCCACCAATAAATATTAGAGCAAATCGGTGGAGGCACACACACACACACACACACACACACACACCAAACACACACACACACACCCAACACACACACACACACACACACACACACACACACACACACACACACACACTTGATTTACTGGGTTCTTAAACTAGAAGGTAATGGGCTGGAGGAGACGGTGGCAGTCTGAGCACCACCAGACTATCCAGGCTTAAAGGACAAAAGAGGCGGCCACATAAATTACGCTCAGTTTACCAGCAAGGGTTTTTAGAGACGGGTAATGAAGGACAGTTAAGAGGCAGAAGAGTGTTTGTGTGTGTGTGTGTGTGTGGGAGGGGGGTTGGGACAGTTTGGGCTCCTTTGAAAATGTTGTAGGACCCAAATCCCAGTCCAAACTAATCAGACTGATTGAACAGCAAAGGAACAGTGGTGCTGGGAGGGTCAATGTGTGTGTGTGTGTGTGTGTGTGTGTGTGTAATGAGGGCATGAGTTTGAGAGGCTTGGATCATAATTGTCTGCTCCTGTATACCTGATCTATACACATAGACACACAAAAACACACACACACAGCTACACACACACACAGCTACACACACACACACACAAACACACACACACACACACACACACACACACACACACACACACACACACACACACACACACACACACACACACACACATGCCTCTACACACAAGGCCTTACATTCCCCAGACTCATATTCTGTCTTGGTGCTGCAGAAAAGCTTCAAGTTGAGAACATTTGTGAAAATGCAGTTCTCATATACAACTATGTAAACCCATAGTAGCCAAACACTTACAGTAGGCTGCACTGTGTGTTTAAATGGGTACTGTACGATGGAGCAAACGGAATGCAATCGATCAATGTACCTGACATCCTCTCCAGGCCAATGGGATTATAAACTGCTGCATTCACAGCCATATGTTTCTTTGCATAAAACATATTTTTCTCACAACGAGGTGGTCATTGCTTGCTTTACTCTTTGGCCGAGTTCCAGATGGATCAGGTTTCCTCGTAAACGTTTTTATTATAAACCAGTAGACCACCTGGACTGAAGGTCTCGCCTCTATAGCTGAGACTGCCTGCATGAGTTTAGCGGTGAAAGACCAACCCACAGAGGGTCACACATTGGCCCGTTCAAACAGGTCACATGATATTTATGCTAAAATTAACCTTTGACACCGCAAAATGTCTGTTTTATCAGTCTTAGCACTTTTCTTCTGTGAGAAACCTGTGTTATACAGCTAAACCAGAGCTGACAGCGATGTCTTTGACACTTTGCATTGTCGTGATGTCAATGCTTTTTTCTAAATGTGTGAAAGCAACAGGGCTTGACAGATGATCCGGTCACATTGTCGCTCAGAGTCAGACACAGTCCACCCTGTTGAGGCGTGCTTGCGTGCTTTTTTACAGAAAGCTGTCAGGAGACTTTCTTTGGTTTGTTTGCTTAGTGACTCTGTACTATCTGGGCGAGTGTGTGTTAAGAAAGACTGCTGACAGCTGCCCTCTGTAGCCCTGAGAAATCTAAACAGTATTGATGCGAGGGGTAGAGTCAGGGCCAGGTTATGGATCTGGGTGATCGACGGTCAGTTGACAGGTCAGTTGACAGGTGGTTTAAAGAGATAGACGTGGTTGACAAGATGTTGAGAGTTTTTGGAGAGTCTGCTGTTGTCACGCCACAGGAAATCTCACTTTTTTCCCACAATGCATAGAGTTACACTCAACCAAGTGTGCACACACGGCCAAAGCAATGTTTCAGACAGCAAGTCGATCACTAATTATACAACATTTTTTATGTTATGTCAAAGACATTCAGAGAGAAATTAATCATTTTCAGATTCTCTCCTGGTATTTTCTCAAGCCATTCAGTATTTTTTTTTCACCTTCCCACATCCACTGCTGACTGATAGAAAGCACAGATAGGGAGCACAGTTTGCATAGCTGGGAAATTGCAGAGCTTCCGGTAACCATCGCCAGGTGCTCCACTTCCAAGGTAAATCAATGATTTTCCCAAAACAGAATTCCCCGCCATTGGTTTTACGGGAAGTTAACCTGAGAAGCATTATGTGCCGACGGTGAAGAAAAAAATGTCAGGCGAAATGAAGAAAGCAGAGCTTTTACGAAAGCTCGCCTACCTTTGAAAGGCCTACCAAAATAGCAGCCGAGAGTTGCTAATTATTATGTTCGCTGGGAAGAACCATAAAGTAGTCATGACTGTGGTCAGTAGAGTGGTTGCTTGTGCAGGTCCACAGTTTGAGATTTGAGCTTCTTCTGTGTAATTATATGTGTGTGTGATTATCTGAAGAAGCATGTGTGTGTGTGTGTGTGTGTGTGTGAGGAGTGTGTGTAGACCTGAATATGCAATGTGTGTGTGTGTGTGTGTGTGTGTGTATGACAAATTAAGAGTGACATTTATTGAATGGAGCTGCTCTCCTCGTGCTGGTCACCAGTATCTGCAGTCTGCCAGCTACACAGACACACACACACACACACACACCAACACACAGAAAGACCTCTTTCTATCCAGAGTTTCTAGTTCTATTCATCCCTCTCTCCTGCTCTCTTGCTCTTTTCTCTCTCTTTCTTTCTATTCCATCCCACTACATTTCTCACTCTCTTTCTTCAACACACTATTTCTTTCTATCTCACTCTCTTCTCTCTCTGTCGCTCTTTACTGGATTCTCTCCGAAAATTTTGCGTCGCTCTCATTGAGGTTGAATGGAGACGAAATTCGCCCTGCTTGGGCGAAATGAAAGCGAATCGCCGAGGCAGGCGAAACTGAAAAGTTGGCCAAAGTTTAACTTTATTTAAATGAGGACCATTCGAGAACCAATCAGGTCTGCGTCTTTGTGTTTGGAGGCGGGAGTTACAAAAAAGTCTGACCAAGATGGCGTTGACTACCTGTAGCTGTAACACGAAAATTTGTATGTGATTAAAATGTTCCTACACGAACATTGGCACTTGTTTCAACACGAATTGTGGTTTATATGCAACATGAACTTAGTCAGAGTTCATACACCACTAAATAGACCACTATATATGTTAGTTTAAGCACTCAATCTTTTTTAGCTAGCTGACAGGCGAAATGCTAGTATTTTAGGACATTGGATTGCATTGTAAACCTAGCTAGACAGCTAGGCTACATGCTGCAACACAGGTATGAAATATATTATGTCTTATTGACCTTGTTGTTTCTATGAACATGAATTGTTGTTTATAGGCAACATCAACTTAGTCGAGGCATAAAGACCCCTGGATATCTTCATTAAAGGAACACGCCACCCAAAATCAGTAGTGATATATGTTCTTACCGTAACTTTCACGAGTTGAGTCGTACCTCTCCCGCGTCGGTAGGTGCACTCAAACGCTCTGTGGCGCGGCGCGAATGTGTTAGCATGTTGCTATGCTAGCGGGCTCTGCCGTGGCCGTAGAGAGAGGCACATAGCAGTATTCAAACACCTCCACGTTTTACCTACTTAAATACAGTTGCACGAGTAGTTGATGAAAAATGTTAGGGCACACAACATGAAACGTGACGATTTTCCAAGCGAATAAACATGAGAACTACAATGTGTGGCGCAATAGCACTTGGGAGTACTTTGACCTAGCGTGGTAATATTATTAACACCTAATTGTAGATCCTATCCACCACAGAGTTTAGAATCCATGCTGGATCGACCCTCAGCCTCTCCCTCCCCTCTGAGTGAGAGAGGCACACACACTAGAGATGCGCTGATGGGCTATTATTTCAACCATAACTGCATAGCAAAACTTATCATCCATCAGCCATCCATCAGCACCAAAGTTTGTTGACCAATTTTCAAAACTACACCTGCCCACCATCCGCTGGTTGTTTTAATGTAGGCTATATGGGTGATGCAGCGCTGCTGACGTGAGGCTAGAAAGCCCTTGCCTGTTCTAGAAAGACTGATCTAATGCAGCAAATATATTAAAAGGCAAAAGTCGTACATTGGCTAGGCCTATCCCCAGAATATCAGCAGCAAACTCTCCAAATAAAACGCACATCGGCCTGTTGCCTATTCTGCCAGCTTGTGACAATATATCGTCCAAAATGCTTGATTGCATTGCATTCTCCACATTTTTAGCTACATTTTCATGTACCACATCAGCATTTTTGTTCAGTGAATCTTTTGTAAATTGCTTTACAATTACCGTCGGGCCCTTGTCAGCAGACTTCGGCTTGCCTCTTGCCATATTCACTCCTTGTCTTCCGATGTCATTTCTGAGTCATCTACAGATGTTCACCTCCCTAAATAGAACCAACTTCAACCTGTGTTATATCCTAGATGAGACTGCCTGGGTTATTTTGTTTAGATATTAGCCTATATATAAAACACATAATTGTAGCCTACCATTCAGGGAATAGGCATTTAAAAGAGAGACAGAGAGTGATATGACTAAGAAATGACATCGGGCGATGGCAGTGCGAGATGTTCAGAACGTAAGAGCTAAAACTTCTACAAACTCACTAACAGCGGAAAAAGAAGGTAAGAAAGATAGTCGGAAAACTTAGATGTGTAAGGCAAGCAAGCAAGTTTGGCGGTTGTTACTAAAAATGTGAACATGCACGTTGCATTGTTGTGCGGTGGACTTTCAGAATGAATGGAGTCGGAGTTTCTTTAATATCGAGGCGTCATATTTGTCCGATGGCCTGCTATAAAATGAATTGCGATGTCTGTCTGAAAAAGACGCGCTCGTGCAGTCAAAATGAATGGGAGTCTTCAGAACAGGCTTGTCAGTCAACCTGCACTCTAAAAAATGCTGGGTTGAAAACAACCCAAACTGGGTTGTTTTCAACCCAGCCGCTGAGTAAAATGTGGTCCAACACAGCATTGGGTTATCTTAACCAAGCAAATTGGGTTACTAAATTTAACCCAACAACTGGGTTGAAATTTAACCAATATGTTGGGTTATGTTGACACAACTGTTTAGTTAAAGTTACTTAATGTTTGGGTTATGTAACCAAATCCCCCAAAACTACTGGTTGATTTTTAAAATACTCTGCTTGTACAAACTTTTAATAACTCAAGGTTTGTATTTACTTACTTGAAAGTCACACCTTCTGTTAACAGCTTTAGGCCTGATATAAACAGTCTATATTAAATGGCCTTCAAAAGCCATGCAATGAAATAAAACAGTTCGACACAATTATTTATTTGATAATTTTCTTTATTTTTGAATAGATAGCCTAGTATAAAATGCATGTGATACTTCCATGAAGACAGGCAGATTCCAAAGTCCGTTTTGGGGGTCAGCCCTGTCAATCAAACAAAAAAAGAGTGCATTTTAATCACTGTTGTTAGCCTAACGTTACAGAACTTTATATCAAGACTTGCATGAACCATTACCAGTGAATGATATTGACAGACATAAAAATCCACCAGGAGACAAATTATTAGTGCAACACACTCGGAAACCATGACCACCTAATATTATGGAGTAGTTTTAAACATAATACCAGTAATAGCCTACAAAACGTGCGTTTATGTCAGATGAGCTTGATAACAACATTACCATTAGCCTAACATTAGGCTGACAAACATAAGTTCAGCAGTGCTAACGTTAGCTAGCTAATGTTAACACATTATTCAATTAGTGAATCCAAGTTAATGTTACCACCAAGAACCACCCAGTAAGTTACATGGCTATAATATGAGGCTACCCTGAATGATTTAATACGATGTTGTTTGGCATGATTATTATCGTAAGTTACGTGTTGTGAAGAGACTACTTCGACTGTGAGGGCTAGTTGACAAACGTTAACCACGAAGCATATTTAATTAGCATAAAGTTTCCAAGTCTGCTAACGTTACCTACCAGCTGCTGGTATGCTAATTGCAGTTCGTTGTAAAAGTTCGTTTTGTTTCTGTTCAGCAGTTCCTACCCAGTGAATACAGAACTATGTTTTTATGAGTCTGTATTTGTGTAGATTTAACATTAACAGTAGCTAATATTAGTGGAATGACACCTGCTAACCTGCTTGAAGCTGAACGAAATGGCAGGCAGAATATTCCTTGATATCACGAAGGGTATGTCTCTGGGTGGACTTTTAAAATCCGTCTGGATAAAAATAAATAAATAAATAAATAAAAGCAGATACATACCTTCCGAAATCACCTGATTTCCATTGCATGTTGACAGCTGCTGGACTTGACGGTTGAAAGAATATGCCTGCCTGCCTGCCGATTTTTTTTTTTCTCAACCTTCAAATAACTATGCAGCTGTGTTGAAGTCACCCTGGTGCTGGGTAGTGTACTCCACGTCAGGTGGGGGACAGGAGGGAGCACAGCCCTAAACTATCAACCCAGCAGTGATAAACTATCAACCCAGCAAGCTGGGTTACAGAAATGACCCAATATGAGTAAAAACAACCATACAAAATGACCCAACAGCCTCAACCCAGCGTTTGGGTTGAAAAAATAACCCAGCATTTTTTAGAGTGTGACATAACAGTGTGTAAAGTAGCCTATAATGTGAATGACTTGTTATTTTATCAAGGATTTCTTTCTTTTTGCAAAAAATAAAGTACAATAGGCATTAATTAGTAGGCCAGGAGCATGCTGAAATTATGTGGCAAATTGCGTTTTTTATTACAATGATAAAATTGTAAAAGGACGTGACCGAAGCTGAGGCAAGCCAGGCAATAGGCCTATAGGCCCGACGGTAATTGTAAAGCAATTTACAAAAGATTCACTGAACAAAAATGCTGATGTGGTACATGAAAATGTAGCTAAAAATGTGGAGAATGCAATGCAATCAAGCATTTTGGACGATATATTGTCACAAGCTGGCAGAATAGGCAACAGGCCGATGTGCGTTTTATTTGGAAACTGTTTTGCGCGACAGAGACTGAGTTTGCTGCTGATATTCTGGGGATAGGCCTAGCCAATGTACGACATTTGCCTTTTAATATATTTGCTGCATTAGATCAGTCTTTCTAGAACAGGCAAGGGCTTTCTAGCCTCACGTCAGCAGCGCTGCATCACCCATATAGCCTACATTAAAACAACCAGCGGATGGTGGGCAGGTGTAGTTTTGAAAATTGGTCAACAAACTTTGGTGCTGATGGATGGCTGATGGATGATAAGTTTTGCTATGCAGTTATGGTTGAAATAATAGCCCATCAGCGCATCTCTAGTGTGTGTGCCTCTCTCACTCAGAGGGGAGGGAGAGGCTGAGGGTCGATCCAGCATGGATTCTAAACTCTGTGGTGGATAGGATCTACAATTAGGTGTTAATAATATTACCACGCTAGGTCAAAGTACTCCCAAGTGCTATTGCGCCACACATTGTAGTTCTCATGTTTATTCGCTTGGAAAATCGTCACGTTTCATGTTGTGTGCCCTAACATTTTTCATCAACTACTCGTGCAACTGTATTTAAGTAGGTAAAACGTGGAGGTGTTTGAATACTGCTATGTGCCTCTCTCTACGGCCACGGCAGAGCC
>NW_027468689.1:23049453-23071953 GCF_046254945.1 Alosa pseudoharengus | reverse complement strand
GGGTGGCTTTCCTACCCGCAATAACGTTACATAATAATAATGCCATAAGCCTTTACACAATTACATAATACCAGGCATTTTGGGTGCGTATTGGCAATGGGGTCAAAGATCATGGTCAAAGGGGTCACTCTGACTGGTTGACAGGAACATCTATGTCATAGAAAGGTCACCTATGCCATGCCATTCAAGAGCTTAGCTGGCAAATGGTATGTTTAAGCTGGGTTAATACATATTGGTGGGTTATAAAAAGGTTTTTCGTTGCCAAGGTGTCACACAAGAAACATTTCATGATGAGTAAAAGCAAAGAGCACTCCCAAGACCTTAGCAACGTTATTGTTGCAAAACATATCAATGGAGCTGTTACAGATGCATTCCAGTAAGCAGTATTGGAACCATTATCTGCAAGTGGAAGGAACATCACTGCATCATCAACCGGCCATGCACAGGATCTCCTCACAAGATTTCTGACCAGGAAGTCAAAAGGATAGTCAGAAGAGCCAAGGACCACTCAGAGAAAGCTCCAGAAAGACTTGGAGGCAGCAGGTACAATTGTTACAGAGAAAATCATAGGTAATGCACTCCACCGCCATGGCGTCTATGCACGCTCACCCCGCATGACTCTATTACTGAAGAAAAACATGTTGAAGTTTGTTAAAAGTTTGCTACACAACATTTGGACAAGCCTATGAAATACTGAGAGAATTTATTATGGTCAGGTGAGAGCTAAATTGAACTTTTTGGATGTCATACAACATATTTGGAGGAGAAATGGCACTGTGCATCACACTAAAAATACCCTACCAACAGTGAGGTTTGGAGGTGGAAGCATCATGGTGTGGGGCTGTTTTTCATCTCATGGTACTGGCAGACTTCATACAGTTGAAGGAATGATGAATGGAGTCATTTTTTTCCAGGAGAATCTTGCCATCCACCAGGATCATGAGGATGAGATGTGGGTCGACCTTCCAGCAGGACAACGATACAAAGCATTCAGCAAAGGAAACTCTCAGTTGGTTTCAGTGAAAGGAAATCAGGGCCCTGACTTAAATCCAATTGAACAGTTTTGGAAGTTACCTAATGATCAGGATTCACAAGAGGGACCCTTGGAACATTCAATATTAAAAGACTATCTGTTGAAAAGAATGGGCCAAAATCACACCTGAATGCTGCGACTGATTAGTTTTGTCATACAGGAAATGCCTTGAAGCTGTCATTAGAAATAAAGACTTTTCCACAAAGTATTTACTGTAAGGAATTTCAGGCGTGTTCAATACTTTTTTCCTGTGTCAGTCCACTTTATTACACACAACTCTACTTATGGACTTTACTGTAATAATGTTTGGATTTTTTTGTATATGGGTGGATTATCTGAGTTACAGTAATACTAATGTCTGGTAACAATTTCATGTAAATAGCCTGATTGTAAGTATACTTACTGAAAAAAATGTTGGCGTGTGTGTGTGTTGAAATAAATAAATACAGTACGTAAATGTACTGACACATACAGTAAATATATGCAATTGTGTGTATGAGTGTGTGTGTGTGTGTGTGTGTGTGTGTGTGTGTGTGTGTGTGTGTGTGTGTGTGTGTGTGTGTGTTGCAATAAATAAATACAGTAAATGCCATTGTGTGTGTGTGTGCGTGTGTGTGTGTGTGTGTGTGTGTGTGTGTGTGTGTGTGTTGCAATAAATAAATACAGTAAATGCCATTGTGTGTGTGTGTGCGTGTGTGTGTGTGTGTGTGTGTGTGTGTGTGTGTGTGTGTGTGTTGCAATAAATAAATACAGTAAATGCCATTGTGTGTGTGTGTGTGCGTGTGTGTGTGTGTGTGTGTGTGTGTGTGTGTGTGTGTGTGTGTGTGTGTGTTGCAATAAATAAATACAGTAAATGCCATTGTGTGTGTGTGTGTGTGTGTGTGCGTGTGCGTGTGCGTGTGCGTGTGTGTGTGTGTGTGTGTGTGTGTGTGTGTATTGTGTTTTGATGTGTGCTGTGCTGGTTTCCTGTGCCCTGGGTGAACCCAAAGAACAACATGTGAAGTGTTCAGTTTAAGCTGCTGTGTGCATGTGCACTCTTTGACATTTGTGAGGATTAAGGCTGACCAGAGTGTGGGCCTGTTCTAAACCTGTGGAGGAGATGAGTCACTGGGCCTCGTGTCCCTTGACCTTTACCTTCATCAATCAGTAAACGCACGCTGCCTCACAATACAGGCCTTCACTACTACGATCTCTTTCTTTCTTTCTGTCTTTATTTCTCTCCCTTTCTCTCCCTTTCTCTCTTTTTGCCTTATGTTTTTTTTCTTTCTTTCTTTCTTTCATTCTTTCTTTCTTTCTGTCTTTTTCTCTCTCTCTCTCTTTCTCTCTGTGCTGTGTTTGGCGTGGTGCCGGCGGGCCGTGTAGTTGGCCCTTCACTCATGCTTCTGCCTCGTCTTGGGCTCTGCTGACAGGCACGTAACAGGGTGTGTGTCACCCTCGGCAACGATAACAAATCAAGTCAAGGAGCCCCGCTGCCACCTAAATCAGTCTCGCCCAATCGCTATTCACCTCGGCCGCTGGCGTCCGTGCCAGGCTAACACTTTCGAGCAGTCATCAAACAGATGTCTGGTCCAGTCGTTGTATCTGGGCAGAGAAATGATTCCACATCATAAATCCCTCAGGCTGTCCCAACACTGTGTGTGTATGTGTGCGTGTGAGTATGTGTGTGTGAGTGTGTGTGTGTAGTGAGAGTGTGTGTGTGTGTGTGTGTGTGTGTGTGTGTGTGTGTGTGTGTGTGTGTGGAGGCTACTTTATTTCAGGTGTCTGCCCACTGGGGGGAAAGCTGAAGGCTACTCCTGCTGGGCCATGAGATTTTGCCTTTGCATATGATTAACATTTACGAAAGCCTTCGGTGTGTATAATGTGGAGAAACAAGAACGAGAAAACACAGGCAATCTCCTGACATCAAATGTGAGTGTGTGAGTGTGTTGGTGTGTGTGTGTGTGTGTGTGTGTGTGTGTGTGTGTGTGTGTGTGTGTATGTATGTGTGTATGTGTAGGTGTGTGTGTGTGTGTGTGTGTGTGTGTGTGTGTGTGTGTGTGTGTGTGTGTAGATGTGTGTAGAGGTTTTCTCTCTCAGCTGTAGTGGTCAGAGTGATCCCTCACTTTTCTCTCTCTCTATTCCTCACTCACCCTATTTCTCAGTCTTCCTGTTTCACTTCCCATCTCTGTTTTTTCACTACTTTGTCTAAAAAATTTCAAAAAGAAGGAATCGTTGAATGAAATAAAAGGATCAAAGGCTAAAACATAAACATAAACTAGCACTTTTTGAAGAGTGGGATGGCCTCATCAGGGGTGTGTTTCCCAAAACCATAGTTGCTAACCTGTTAGCAATGTTGTTGGCAATGGGAAATTGCATTACAACCAACAAAGTTGCTAACTTAGTTAGCAACAACTATGGTTTTGGGAAACGCGCCCCAGTTTGAGGTTGTATCTCTCCACTTATGACGTGCTGATACAGATTTTGCTGCTCCTGGTCAGTTTGTTTAACTTCTCCTAAGATGTATTTAAGAACTCACTTTCCCTCTTCTTTTTTGAATATAAAGTAAAGAAAGGAAACCCATAGTTCTCCCCCTCTCTCTCTCTATCCCTCTCTCCCCCTGCCCTCGCCCCACCCTGTCCAGGTTCGGACCGAGTGAGGTGTAATTACACATCTCCCGACGAGCAGCAAATTAAAAAACACACGAGTCAGAGGTGCCCCCTCGTCCCCCCTGACAACATCAGCACTGCCTCTGGGTCTGCAGGGGTAATTGAATTTGCTGAGAGCAGGTGGACAGCAGAGAGGGAACAGAGAGAGAAGAGAGAGAGAGAGAGATGGAGAGAGATGGAGAGAAAGAAAGAGGAAGAGGGTGGGAGAAAGAGGAGATAGATACGGAGAGACAGGGAGGAAAAGATAGGGGTAGATGGAGGGAGAGAGATGGAGAGAGGTTGAAAGAGGAGTGGAGAGAGATAAACAGGAGAGAGTGATGGAGGATGAAAGAAAGAGAAAGGGAGATAAGGGAGATAAAGAACGAAAGAAAGAGAAAGGATGATAGAAATTTCTGAGCTGAAACTCTGCTGTGGCTGAGGAGAAGAGAGAGGTCACAGCGGAGGGCATTTCCTGTCTGTCTTTCTTACCGTAACTCTCTCCCTCTCTTTCTCTCCAGCTCTATTTCCCTCTCTTTCTCTCTCTCTCTCTGACTTCCTCCCCTTCACTCTCCTCTCACTCATTCTTTCACAATCCCTTTCTCTTCTGCTTGTTATTCACCTGCATCTTCCTCTCGTCTTTCTCTCTGCATCCCTCTCTTTTGTCTTTACCCTAACCGACCAGGGTGTCTGAGGTGTCCTCATTAGACAGTTAAAGTGCAGCCTGCATTGCCTCTACTATGGACAGTGTGTGTGTCTGTGTGTGTGTCTGTGTGTGTGTGTGTCTGTGTGTGTGTGTGTGTGTGTGTGTGTGTGTGTGTCACAGTGTGTAGAGGTATCTGTGCATCAGAGGTCAGTGTTTGTGTGTGTGTGTGTCTGTGTGTGTGTGTGTCTGTGTGTGTAGAGGTATCTGTGCATCAGAGGTCAGTGTTTGGGTGTGTGTGTCTGTGTGTGTGTGTCTTTGTGTGTAGAGGTATCTGTGCATCAGAGGTCAGTGTTTGTGTGTGTGTGTATGTGTGTGTCTGTGTGTGTAGAGGTATCTGTGCATCAGAGGTCAGTGTTTGTGTGTGTGTGGAGGATGGATGTGCGTGAGTCTATGGTTAGTGTCTGTAAGCAGCTTTCAAAGTATATCTGTGTCTGTGTCTCTATGGCAATCATTTGTGGGTGTTTCCATGTGAACTCTATGTCTTTGGTCATTGTTTGTGTATGTCTGAAACTGTGTGTGTGTGTGTGTGTGTATGTGTGTATGTGTGTGTGTGTGTGTGCATATGCGTGTGTGTGTGCGTCATTGTGTGTGTGTGTGCGTCATTGTGGGCGTGTTAGTCTTTGTGGGCGTGTGTGTGTGTTTGTATGTGTGTGTGTGTGTGTGTGTGTGTGTGTGTGCGTGTGTGTGTGTGTGTGCATGTGTGTCTGTGCTCAGTATTGTTTGTGAGTGTACTGAGAGCTGTTCCAGAGGAATGCCCCTGATAGGAAGGATCAGGGGCTGCTAGATGTCTGGTCTTCTCAAAAGTTTCTCAAAGACACTGAAGGGCGTGAGTAGGGGGATGCTAGGGCAATGTTTGTGTGTGTGTGTGTGTGTGTGTGTGTGTGTGTGTACATGTGTACGCATGTGTGTGTGTGTGTGCGTGTGTGTGTGAAAGTAGGAGTTTTTGTGTGTGCTAATGTGTGCATGTGTGTGTGTTTGAGTGATCTGAGAGCGAGAGCCTCTATCAAGGCAAGGCAGCTGCTTCCCATTTTAAGCGTCTAGTGGAAGGGTGGACTCTGATTACAAGCCAAAGTCTTGGCTCTTGGTCTGTGGGGTAAAGAGGGGGAGAGAGAGAGAGAGAGAGAGAGAGAGAGAGACTGGACTTATGGCTGAATGCAGTCATTATTTTCCTGTCATTACTCAACATCAGGAGAGCTCTACATTTCTCCTGTTGTCAGCATAACTTAAATGCCAGCTTCTGTAACATTTTACTGTGAATGTGTATGTCGATGATAATGTAAACTGACACATTCGTACAGGTGTTGGACATATATACCAATACATGTGATATCTAACTGTCAGTTGCAGTTGAGAAAAGCTAATATCATAAAGTAAAAAAATAATAATGTTTTAGTTCAAAGCAGGGAATGACTTCAAGGTGCAGTTATCTGAGGCTGAACGGGTCTTTGAAATGTACTTTGATGTTGAATCACAAAATTATTGACTGCACTATTACCTGGACCCCTTTGATCAAGAGCTTGTTCATTTGTCTCCATTTTAAACCGATGTATTGCCTACAGTAGCCACTAGGTGGCAAACTACACTCATAGATGTAATTGGAGAGAGCATAGCGAGCTCATTCTCATCCACTAGAGGGAAATGTTACAGCGTTCACGGCACTTTGGTTTGGTGGTGAACATAGATGCAGCCTTCTTCCATTATTCATACCTCTGATTCTGTCAATAAGAGAAAAAGCCTTCGTTTTTGTTTTTCCATCTGAGTTGTATAAATGTTTAAGAATTCCCTAAGGCTGACAAAGCCAGAGTTATTATTGGGGACTTTCTCCTTTGCATTACCAAGTAACCCCCTGCCTGTTACGGATGCATCTGAAAAGAGGATTTGATAATGGATGTTCTTTTAAAAAGCGTCATTTTTATTTCATATGTGTGTGTTTACAACCCGCGGCAGCATCAATAGTTGATGCAGCCGAACGAACGAAACTTCTCCTGCAAAGCGCTGTTCCCCTAATGGTATTTTTTGCCACTCGTCAGCGAGCGTCACATTCCATTTGGCGAGCTCCCGTCTGTGCCTGTCACGAGAGAGAGGGGCTGTGAAAGTCTGCCCAGAGTGGGAGAGTTTGCAGCCGCGCCTAATTTAGCTGCGGCTGCCGGTGGGGTTGGTGGTGGAGGAGGAGGTGAGGGGGATAGAAGGTGATGGCATTTGTGACAGGTTGCATGCTGGGAAGGAGGAGGACTGGATGGATGGGTGGATTGATTGGCAGAGGTGAGCGGAAGAGAGAAATGATAGAGAAATCATAAAAGCTATCATTAGAAGAACAGCAGTTCCCGATGAGCGTCAGCTGGTGTGTTTGTGTGTGTGTGTGTGTGTGTGTGTGTGTGATACAGCTGGGTGTGTTGTGTGCGAAGGAGAAGGAAACAGTGTGGAGACCTGTGTGTGTGTGTGTGTGTGTGTGTGTGTGTGATACATTGAGCTGGGTGTGTTGTGTGCTCAGGAGAAGGAAACAGTGTGGAGACCTGTGTGTGTGTGTGTGTGTGTGTGTGTCTGTCTGTGTGTGTGTGTCTCTCTCTCTCTCTCTCTCTCTCTCTCTCTCTCTCTCTGTGTGTGTGTGTGTGTCGCAGAGGTTTGGTGGTGGTATTTAAGAAGCACCATTGACTGACTGCTCTGACGTGTCTATGTAGTGCTCTCCTTCTCTCGCTCTCTCCTCCTCTATCATTCTCATTATCTGTTTCTCTCTTTCTCTCTTTCTCTCCCTCTATCCCCCTCTCTTTCTCATTATATCTTTCTCCTGCATCTATCTCTCTCACTCTCTCTCTCCCTCCATCTCTCTCTCTCCAACTCATGTGTTCTCTTCTCTGGTGGGCATTACTGGTGCTTGGATTAGAGACTGAGTGCTTGGCACAGCGTGGTAATTGCTAAGGAGTGCTTGGGAGGAGGCAAAAGTTCACTGCTGGGAAAGAAAAACACCAAAGTAACTGAGATAAACAGTCTCTCTCTCTCTCTCCTTCTCTCACTCTGCCAGTCTCTCTCTCCCTCTATCACTGTCGACCCTCTCTCTCTCTCTCTCTCTCTATCTTTCCTGCATGTCTAAGTACTCGTTCAATAACCAACTTTAAACCTTTACATTACATTTATTAATTTAGCAGACTCTCTCTCTCCCTCTCTTTACCTTTCCGTCTGAATACTCGTGCAATATCCAACTTAAACCCCTCTCTCCCTCTCTCTCTCCCTCCCTCTCTCTCTCTCTGTCTGTGAATGACTTACACTGTCCTATGTCTACCAGTTCTTCTCGAGCTTCTCCTTCAGGTCCAGCAGAAAGGGGAGGGGTGGATTGACAAGGACAGATATGATGGCGTGTCACTCCCTCGCTTGCTCGCTTAGGGATGAGTGTGTGTGTGTGTCTGTGTGTGTCTGTGTGTGTGTGTGTGTGTGTGTGTGTGTGTGTCTGTGTGTGTGTGTGTGTTTGTGTGAGGTCCTCAGAAGGGTGTGCCCCTCTCAGAGGATCGGTGAAGAGACAATCCTTCATGATGTTCCAAAAACCTCAGGGGCCCTGGGTGGCAGTAAGGGTTACACAGTGTGTGTGTGTGTCTGTGTGTGTGTGTGTGTGTGTGTGTGGTGTGTGTGTGTGTCAGGCATGCTGATTCATGGCTCTGTCAGGAGAGAGAGAGGAGAGAAAGAGAGTGATAGAGAGGAGTGTGAGAGAGAAGAGCAGGGGGCTGGAGAGATGGACAGATAGAGGAGAAAGTTAAAGGAAGAGTGTAGATGACTGGGAGTGATAAAAGCGTGAGAAGGGAGATGGAGAGATGTAGAGAAAAAGAGAAAGAGTGAGAGAGAAAGGGGGATCCAGAGAGAGGCCTGGGAGGCCCATCCATCCAGTCCTCCTAGGGCTGGCCGAGACCACCACACACACACACACACAGACACACACACACACAGACACACACACACACACAGACACACACACACACACACACACACACATACACACACACATACACAGACACAGACACACACACACACACACACACACACACACACACACACACACACACACACACACACACACACACACACACACACACACACACACACACACACGGGGTCAGCCGAGACAGACTGTAGCTGAGCTCAGGACACTGTAATGGGGAAAGGAGCTGTCTGCAGACACCCTGGAGGATTACCACACACCACTTCGCTTACAGAGGAAAGCTAGAGCCACCACACACACACACACACACACACACACACACACACACGGATATGCTCACACTAACATACACACACAAACACACACATACACACAGGAATGGGCAGTATTTCTAATACATGTATTTAAAATACGTATTTCAAATACAAAATACTATTTTGTAATTTGTATTTTATTGAGATGATGAAAATGCCTTCGTATTTTGTATCAAAATACTTCAGTGTTGTGTATTTTTGTATTTTCAAAATACTGTAAAATACTTTCTGTGAAACACTGTGATGACATCTATCTAACTATCTATAAAGCACAAAATCTCTGTCTCTGTCTGTCTGTGGCACCCTCACATGGTCAAGCCCCTCTGCTCCAGGAGAGCGTTTATTTTCCTTTGCTGGACTGATTAACAGGCCCCATAGGCGTCGTCTGAACGCAACACTGTTTGAGAAGTTAGTTGTGCTTAAAGGCATCAGCTGAGGAGACACGACTAGCTTAGGTTACAGACACTCCTTTGCTCACACAAGGACAGCACAAGGACTTGAGTTCACAAGCTTAGATCGCAACACATGAGTTTGCTATTTTCCTTTCTTTTTTCTGTTTTACAGTTACAGTTCTCTGACCTGTGAAATATTTCAGTGTTCTGGTAACTTGACAAGATACCTCAAACAAGGACATTTCCAATTTTGTACATTTTAAATACGAAATGATTAATAATGTCAGAATTATTGGCTTCTAATTGGCTTAACTGATAGGATGGTATTAATGTGACAACCTGATTTTATTATTGATAGAGGTTGTGCACACACCAGTTTCAGGTGTATACAAAATTGTACTCTCCAACTGTAACTCACCATAGAAATGGTGTTAAATAACTTAGTTACGTTAAAATGCTACCTAAATAAGTCATCAATTTGGATTGTTCGTCTTTGAGTTACTGTCACAGATTCATAATGGGCAATCTATTACACCAACAGAGTAAATACTGTCAGTATACTTAAGGAAGTGTTCCATGAGTTACCGAACATTTCTCAGGGCTACTTTAATAGGGGAGATGGAATCGCCCTTTAGTGAGCGCAACACGGCACAGGTCTTAACCTGCTTTATCCAGAGAGAGACATTTTTGAATGCAGTGACAAAAAGCCTATCATGGCCTGGCTGGGAAGTGTGACAGTTGTGGAGTCGGCATTCGTAGCCTGTCGCTGCAAAACAGTACATCTCCAAACTCAAATTCCGTACACTAACAGTCAAAAAAAGTGGACTGTCAGAGCAGCACAAAATACTAAAAGCCATGCCGAGTGTCCTGTTCGCTCTTAAACTTTCTATCACATTTGGTGCCTCTACCTAGCCACTTCGTAAATGTGTTAGTTAGTTCTGTACTTTAAAGAACAGTTTGAGCGATCACATAGCCTACGTTCAATGTTGCAATATTATCAGAAGGCCCTATGTGCAATTGACTTTTGAGCAGGATCTTACAAGAACATTTTGAAATGAATGGAAAGACACAGTGATGATGAGATTTTGCACTCAACTGTAGCCTAGGCCTGCTAGTGGTGAGTCTGTTTATTTAGGACTATAGTCTATTTACTTGTATTGTAGCCTATGCAACTATTCTATTAAACGTTATGTGCTAGTCTATTAAACACTATAGGCTATGACCGCTATGGTCTTGCACTATTTTCTCCCATGATCATATAGTTTCAGTTATCCAAAAGGCTTGAAGGATGCTCTTTATTATATGGCAATTTTGGAAAAATAACTGATAAAAGTTATTTTTACCCCCCCCAACCCCGCCCCCCCACACACCGGTTGCTCTCTGGCTCCAACCCTGGCAGAGGTTTATATTGGGATGTCTAATATGAGGGGTCAGCATACAGTATCTCATCTGTTGAATGATTATGAAAGGAGTCTCTTGCTTTCAGATGTTTTTCCAGGTAGTGTACAAGCGAAGAGATAGACGAAAAAGGCTTTTAGAAAGAAGCATTTTGTAGTATTTTGAAAATACAAAAATACAGTATTTTATTTTGATACATTTTTTGGCTGCTGTTTTTTGTAGCTTATTTTGATACATTTTTAAGGTGTGTATTTGGTATTTTATGTGGAAATACATTTTGATGTATTTGTGCCCATCCCTGCATACACACATACACACACACACACATGTGGATGTGCTCACACTAGCACACACACACACACACCATATCGGCACTGCCACCTACAACAACAACAACAACACAAACACACAAATGCAAACACACACACACACAAGTTCACTTGGAGAGGACAGTCACTCACTGCCACCACACAGACACACATACACATATAAACACACACACAGACACACACACAGACACACACACACACACACACACACAGACTTCACCTGGAGAACCAATACACCATATGTCTGTCTGTCTGCTCTGTTCTCTGATATGCCTTTACACCACAAGAGATGACTGTGAAACTGATGGTGTGAAACAGGTGCCTTGCTCTCCCCATTTCCTGTTATCATAAGGACTGTCCCTCTAACCACATCCATAATACAATTTCATCACAGCTTTTCTCAAGGGCTCGCAGATGGAGAAAAATAGTTTTAAACAGTGCAGACGGCCGAGAGGAGATTGTGTGTGTGTGTGTGTGTATGTGTGTGTGTGTGTGTGTGTGCCGAGAGGAGGGTCTGCTCTGGAGGCCTGGTGAAAGGTCTTGCCATTTCTGTCCTGACAGGCGGACTTCAGTAAGGAAGTGAAAAAGGTTCAGCCCGCCGGCACAGCCTGCCGCCAAAATGTCAGCCGTCTACTGCCCCGATCCCTTGAGGGACTGGCCCACCTGACCGCAGGTGACTCTGGCCCACAGATCTAGCCACACCAGTCCCAGCTTTGTACCAAATATGGACCATGTTCAGCCCAGACTCAAACACACACACACACACACACACTTATACGCACACACACACACACACTTATACGCGCACACTCACACACACACACACACACACACACACTTTCTCTCTAACACACACACACACACACACAGACACACACACACGCACACACTGCGCCAAGACCCAGTGTGTATCAGGGCTCCCCATGGTCT
The DNA here is from genome assembly GCF_046254945.1 of Alosa pseudoharengus. NCBI lineage: Eukaryota > Metazoa > Chordata > Actinopteri > Clupeiformes > Clupeidae > Alosa > Alosa pseudoharengus. The sequence continues at coordinate 23,060,305 of NW_027468689.1, read as the reverse complement.
CTCCTCACATAAAGTAATTTTTTTTCTGCGGGCTCCTTGGCTTTGGCTCCTTCAGCTCTGTGGTGCTTTGCACCTCTCAGAACGCTCATGGGGAGAAGGCGTCCAGCACAGGGCCCATCAAAACATGACCTTAGGGTCGGGTCATCGCTCCACCAGGGGACCCCTCTACAGAAAAAACACCATCACACCCGCGACGTGAGTGTGTGTGTTGGTGTATATGTGTGTGTGTGTGTGGGGGGGGGGGGGGTGTATGTTTGTGAGAGTGTGTGAGTGTGTGTGATGTGTGTTTGTGTGTGTGTGTGTTCTGGTAGTGATGACCTACTCAACGCGAGGGGTCGCGTTTGATGACATGTCTCCTGCGATCACATTAGCCAGAGTGGAATGCCTTGGAGATGATCAGACACACAGACGCTGTCGGCGGTGGGTTTGTTGTCTGCGGCCGTCAGCTCAAACTCTCTCTGGACCCTGTGTGTACTGTAAGTGTGTGTGCATGTGAGTGTGTGTGTGTGTGTGTGTGCGTGTGCGTTTATATATATGTATATGCATGTGAGTATGTGCGTGTTGCAGAACTGCTCTAAGGAGTGTCTCTCCCTTGAATTGCTAGGCTAAGCTAGGCTCACCCTGGATTTGTATGTTTGTTTTCTGATGAGCTATTGCATTATGCATGGTGTGACCCGGACCCCCCTCCCTCTCCCCCTCCACACACACACACACACACACACACACACCCCAGATGAGCATCCTTCCAGTGCCCTGGCATCCCGTCTGAGCGGCAGGTCCTCGTGGTCGCCCTTGGCGATGGCGATGCGCTCCAGTGCCTTTTCCCGTGGGGACGGTGGGCTCTGTGTGATGTCAGCGGTCGCCGCTCAGCTGCCTCCAGCAACGGTCTCCGGAGATTTCTATGGAGGTCGCCTCTTCATGATCTCTATTCAATCTCCTGCAAACCCAACAGCAAACACACACACACACACACACACACACACACACACACACATAGGCTCACAAAAAAACAGTACCCTACAGCTGTCTATACATCAAACGTAGTCTGTTTGTTTAATTACCTCATCAGAAAAACAGTCCACACACACAACAGTTATAATTAACACAATAATATGTTACATAGACACACACACAGACAAAGAGAAAGTAAGAAAATTAATGTTTGCAATGCCTCCGTGGTGCAATAAATGTGATTAAAGCAATGCTGAGAGGCCTGTGAGTGTTGAGTGTGTGTGTGTGTTTGTGTGTGTGTGTGTGTGTGTGTGTGTGTGTGTGTGTGTGTGTGTGTGTGCATTTGTTTTATGTATGTACAGTGATACCAGTAACGTGTTACTTAGTAACGAGTTACTCTAATCTGACCACTTTTTTCGGTAACGAGTAATCTAACTCGTTACTATTTCCAAACCAGTAATCAGATTAAAGTTACTTATCCAAGTCACTGTGCGTTACTATTTTTGTAATTTTCCTCTTTCGTCCATGCAGCGACACAAACGTAAACAACAATGGAGGGAGGAGAGAGTTGCGAGTTTTCTAGTTGGAAATACAGCCATTATTTTGAGTTTGTGTCAGCTAGACATGACAACATTAACGTATGTTGTACACTCAACTGTGATGGCGACAAAGTGCTGTCTAGAAGTTCCGGGAGTCTCCCGCATATTGATAGCGGCTCCCTGACGCCCGCAAATGAGATGTAATCTCCCCTAGAGCGAGCGAGCAAGTGCGCGTACGCGAGACCCAAACTTCACGACGGAGAGGGGGAGAGAAGGGTGGTGCTTGTGTGCCTGAAACCCATCCAAGATAGCCTAGAAACCTAGACGCACCCTAGCGGCAGCAAATGTAATTTGCAGCCAGGGTAGTCTAGCAACTCTCCGTTGGCTTGCAAGCTGGAAAAATGAAACTTCTATCAGGCCAATCACATCATGTATAGAGTCGGCGGCGGTTCCTGCTACTTGTAAACAAAGAAGATGCTGCTGCTGGCGAACAGCGGTCTTAGTCAGTTAAGCTTTTTTTAGATTGGCAAAAGTTTGATCAACTAGCCAACTAGCTCCGCTGGTGGGAAAATGCGTGGGACTATGACTTGTAGCGCTATCCTATTGCGTGCAGAGGAAATTTGAAAGACAACCGGTTATCCCGCCCCTTGGATTGAGCAGTGCCAATAGTAAGTTCCCAGACCCTACATCTTGATGTGGGTCTGGCTCGTCAGGCAAGACAGAGAGCATCTCTGGATAGTAGAGGATAGTATTTTGAAAATACTAAAAGATTTGTACTATATTTAATTGAGACATAGTAAGATTAATCTGACAATGTAAAGCACTATACAGATTGTACATGAAAAATTTATAATATTACTATGCTACATAGCAATATGGTGCATACAATTGATTTAGAATGTTGGGGGGAGATTCCAGTCTGGTAGGGAGAAGGCACATTCTAGTACCTAAATTAACGCGAACACCCCGGTGAGTCCTAGGCTTTGGTTATATCTAGACTACTCTCCTGTAGCCCAGTTAGTGGTTGTGGCATTTCTCTGCGTGTAGAGATTCCTCCTTTCCTCCTGTAGAGATTCCTCCTTTCGTTATGGAGACTGAATTTTGCTTCCTTTATTTTCTTTAAAATAACAGTATATGACTCAGTAGCAAGGCTCACCTCATTTCCCATTTGGATTCTTCTTTTTTCTCCGTCCCTGCTCTGTTCTTGTTTCTGGATTCTGGGGTTCAGCCTTCTAAAACTGCTAGCTGGAAGGTGGCTCCTTCTAACCCACAACTCAAAGCAGGCTTAAGAGTGTGAAACTGCACGTCAAAAGCATCAAATAACACTCGCCATTTTGTAAGGTCAGGCTTTTTTGACAGATGACGTGGTTCTGTTGGCTTGTTGAAAGCGAAATACAACGTGATAGTAACACGATAATTACGTCCTGCTCAACACGTTTTTTAACAAGGAAACGTGTTACACAACACGTCCCAATAGATTAATTGTGACAGTGACACGTTCAGACGTGAGACTGGGTTGGTTCAAATGTACAAGATTCACAATGAATTTTAGTACTGACGTACTCTGTTAGAAGTGGTTTGTTTTTGTGTGACGGTTTACTGGCTTTCAATGTTCTTATCAGGGATGAAGTGGTAAAAAAAGAGGTGGGTAAACTATGAATTCTGTGATCATGGTAAGGTGTCCCTTTGTTAGCGCTTTTTTTCGATTAGCACATGCATCAACTAGCTCTCGGATGGCCATGATTAGTCACTTTTTCCATTGGTGAGTCATTCTCTGATAAGCCCTCGGTCTTTTTCACAAAACCCAAAAGGTTGATTCAGCCTGGTAGTTGGTGGGCAGTTGTAGCTTACAAGAGCCCTGGAACTGGGACAATTGGTTCCAGAACCCTATTGCAAGAGTTGTGGAACCAACCGAAATCATGTCCTGGTTTAACATATTGCCATGTCTAAAACACTTCAGGAAAAATGTAACAATTGCATTAGTGTAAATTCATTACTTCTATAGATTAAAAGCGGACAGTTTCTCTCTCTCCAACTCTCTCATAACCTGGAGACTACCCTTCAGTATTGTGTGGCTAGTTAAAATACAAATAAAATGTTTTCAATTGTTTTCACTGTAGTCCCTGAACCTTCACAAAGCTGAGGGTGACATCCATGTTGGCTTCAGTAAGCTCTTTGCTAAACTAAATCAAGAGGGCGCCCCCTACGCCCTTAGTCTGGCCAATCGCCTGTACGGAGATCAGTCCTACCAGTTTGTTGAGGTAAGACTAGTTTGATCGTCCCATGTAGATCTCACTTGATATCGTCCGAGTTCATCATCATCAGAGTTCCCCCCCTCCCCCCACTGTTCAGAAATACCTTGCTGACACAAAGACACACTACCTTGCTGAGCTGGAGGCTTTTGACTTCTGTAAACATGCAGAGGCAGCTCGAGTGTAAATCAACAAATGGGTAGAGGAAAAGACTCAGGGTCATCATGAGTTCAGGGCAAAAAAAAGCAGACATGTTCAAAATATTATAAATCAGTTCAAACTATTTAGTATCAGTGTAAAGATCTGTTATTCAGCCAGTAAGCATGACCTCAGTCGTTTCTCATTTAATTTCTCAGTAATCTCTTCATGTCTTTCATCAGTCTCACATTGACTGATTTATTTTGATTGTAGACAAAATCAAGGACCTCTTGGCCCCAGGGATTTTGTGTGCGGACACCAGGCTGGTGCTGGTTAATGCAATCTACTTTAAAGGCAACTGGGACCGGCAGTTCAACAGCGCTCATACAAAAGAAGTGCAGTTTAAGCTCAATCTAGATATAGATAAGTTCATATTGCATCACACACACACACACACACACACACATATACATATACATACACTAGATATAAGGTTAAGAACAAAATTATTTATACCCCTGGCACATATTGATTCAATGTTGATTTTCTCTTGACCAATATGTTTGTTCTGACTGAAAATGACACTTCCACATGCCTAAAGGTTGTACAACCTATCATGACAGTCTAAAGTGCATTGTCACTAGTCAAAAGTGACAATGCACTTTGGGAGTGTTTTCGTTATCAAACGTTGAGCGCATGGCGCAACAAGGTGTTCCTAGGTTTCTTAATCATGGGTGTGTTTGGGGTGTAACATCATTTAAACCAATGAGAATGACATCTTGTCATTCCCTTTAACGTCAAAGAATGTATCGGTATTTTGACAGTCAACGGCGCATTTGAAGGAGTCTGCTTGCGAGACCGTATGGAACAGTCATTCCACTAAACTATGCTTTACTAAAACTTAGCATAGCCTTTACTCATTTGCACTTTTATTTGAACTCATTGGCAAAGTGAAACTAACTTCACCATGTCAGTCAACGACAAGACAGTTATACGCAATAAGTTACTTTCACTATTGACTGACATTGGGTTACCATCGAAAACATAGGCTGGAAAAAGCAACACTTACCCTAATATTTTTCAAATGACTGAATAAAACAACGTTTATCCTGCAGAGAAGTTGCTTGTATCTTGTGGTAGTGCGTCTTCAGCTGTGCTCTCGCCTAATCACTTTTACCAATTTGCAAATGCATTGTGAGATGTATTTCGTAATATCTTTATTCTATTTATGTTTCCCATTGTAGCCTAATCGTGTAATTATGACCGCCGCGCAGCGAAGCGGCTGTCATATAGGTTTAGCATGGATGAATAGCATGGAACCATCGTTTTTCGTTTTGATCTGTAGCCCCCCCGCTGGACTGGACCCCCCGAAAGGAGGGTAGGGCAGACACAGTTTTCTGTGAATATCTTGAGAACCGTAGGGCCAATTTTTTCCGTATGTTTGCCTCCAGGGTAACCTGACCCTAGCCAGATGAATTGCGCTCCGCCTAGCTCCACTCATCCATCTGGAACCGATCCATTGAAGTGTTGCTTGCATATGATTGAATAAGCCACTTGTCCGTCATCTATTGACGTGCTACTTCAACCACTCACATCGAAGCCAACCCGTGACGCTAATAACAGTCTCACAGTCGCTTCTACGCTATGTCACATCTATGAAACTCCCGCCCTGCGTCCTGATTGGCTGAACCATAAAGTCGGTTGCAGAAATCACTCTCAATGGAAGAGGTCCCAGATGAATGTGAGTGAAGCTAGGCGGAGCTAAGCGGAACGAAATTCATCTGGCTAATGTCAGGTTACCTCCAGGGGTCATCTTAACCCATTCCATGTGCACACATGTGCATAAACAGATACACACGCACACACATACATTCACAGTAATCATACGTATGACACATACTCACACAGTAGACATATGTACGCATGCATGCACATGCACAAACACTGGCACATACGCAGGCACACACACAAGCACGCACACACACACATACACACACACACACACACACACACACACACACCCACACACATAAACATAAACATGTACACGCACACATGCACACAAGAATTTCTCAGAATTATGAACAGGCAAGATGGGGTTGGGGTTGTATAAAATGAATTTTACATGTGAAATCTATGAACTAATCATGTTTTGGTACTTGTTGTCTAGCAGATACCAGTGAGAATTGAGTGTGGATAATGCAATTTAGTGAGACAGTTAGAATCATATAGGCCTTTCAGCGTGATTTATTTTTGTGGAAAAAATGTGCTGGACTGGGCGGCGGTCATATTTTGTACCGCTCTGCGGTACATCTAGTTTCTAATGTTTTGCATGGATGTGCGCTGGTGCATTTTCATGGATAGAAGGATGGTGCGTTGTGCATCCGCCAATTGACAATGCGCTCTTAAAATAACATATAAACCACTCGCCATAGACTTCTGACCAGGTTTCTCTTGGTCAGTGGCGTAATGCGTTTTAGGTGGGGACAATAGCGTTTTTTAGACAATACGCTAGGCCACTCCCTAGGTTGTTAATTACCACACCCCTGGGCACATTGTTTAAAAACTAGACGTGCAAAATAAGAAACTTTGCGCCAGGTGGAAAACAAGTTTTACGTCATGCGTCAGGTTGCAAAATAGGGGCCATTGTGGTAGAAACATGGAATCAAAAAGAAGCATTTTTATATTTTTTACAATTTTTATGAAAAATGCAGTGTCCAAAATTATGCATACCCTTTTTAAATAATCAATGGAAACATCTTTATTGCCATCACAGCTCTCTTATACTTACCAAGTCTCTCCATGTCTCCACGATGATTCTAGATCGCACCTTTTTAGGAGCAATCCAGACCTTGAATATTTCTGGAAAACAATGGCAAGTTGAATTCTGCACATATTTCAACAGTATTTCACCATATGAGGAATGGCCTGGAAATGGCCTGTCTGCAGTCTAGACCTGTCAAATTAGGTGCATCATGGAATGAAAAACATGAGTAAGAATACACCTTACTGTTAAGCAACTGAGATCCTATATCGGGCAGGAACATTTCATACTCAAATCTCGATCAACTGGTCTCCTCCAGTTCGTAAATGATCCTAAACGTTCCTCATGTTCCTAAACAGAATTTTGTCAAATTGAAGAGGTGAAGCAGCACAGTGGTAAACATACCCCTGTCCCAACTTTTTCTGAAACATGTTGCTGGCATCAAATTCCAAGTGAACATATATTTTCCATGAAATAGTCAAAATTATGATATGTTGTCTATATCCTTTATGCTGCTAAATATGGGTTTACGAGACTTCTAACATCCCATCTTTGTGTGTGTGTGTGTGTGTGTGTGTGTGTGTGTTTGTGTGTGTGTGTGTAAATATTATTGGTTGACATGAGAATGTGTATCACATCCATGTCTCTGTTTACAGAATGAAAGCAAGCCTGTTCAAATGATGCAGCAGAAGGCCAAGTTCCCCTTCACCTACATCCCCTACGCCAACTGCCAGATTCTAGAGATGCCCTACGTGAGCAAATATCTGAGCATGCTCATTATGCTGCCTAATGAAATGGAGGACAACACCACTGGACTAGAGAAGGTAAAACGGGCAACCTGGCAGTGCAGAGGGAGCAGTTTATAATATCTCTTTATTAGACATGTAGAGGTAGAAAACCCAACCATCTCTCTATCTCGCTCTCTTTCTTTCTCTCTCAATCTCTATCTTTCTCTTTCTCTGTTTCCCCTCTCTCTCTCAGCTGTAGCAGATGCTCACTTATGAGAACTTTACAGAGTGGACCAAACCAGACATGATGGACACTGTTGAGGTGCAGGTGGGTCTCCCCAAGTTCAAGCTGGAGGAGAAATACGACCTCAAGGAGATCCTGGTGGGCATGGGCATGACGGGACGCCTTCGACGAGAGCAAGTGCGACTTCTCCGGCACGTCGCCCTGCAACGACCTTGTTCTGTCCAAGGTCGTGCACAAGTCCTTTGTGGAGATGAATGAGGAGGGCACGGAGGCGGCGGCCGCCACGGGTGGTGGCATGATGATAGCCTGCCTTTCGCCCCCAAAGAGGTTCATGGCGGACCACCCCTTCCTCTTCGTCATCCGACACAACCCCACCCAAAGCGTCTTCTTCTACGGCCGCTACAGCTCCCCTTAAAACCTAATATGGAACAGTGTGCCTTCCACGGCACACCTACCCCCTACCCCCAACATTCTAAATCAATTGCATGCTCCATTTGAAAGCTTGGACTCTTGGGAGTCCATACATGACAACATTTTTCATGTACAATCTGTATAGTGCTTTACATTGTTAGAATAACCTAAATATGTCTCAATTAAATTTAGTCAAAAATGGCCTCCTCCCCCTCCTCCGCCTTTTGTGCTTCCCTACTTTCTAGCTGCAGTGTATATCCGTTAGCATTAAGTAGATGCAGCAAATTGGGTCTTGAAATATTCTCAGGAATCCCTAGAAATGTAATATGCATGTTGTTTTATCCAATATTAGTTGTACAGATGTGTAGTTCCATTTATACACATCCATTAAACCAACAAAGAAAATGCAAAAATAGAGACTTTTGTGTAATTATTTCATATGTTGTGTAGTCATTCTATATCAGACCCCTGACATACAATCCAAATAGTCTACAAGAAACTTCAGAGTGTTACCTTTCATTTGAGACCAGGATTATGCTTCTACACCAAGAGGTTGCCACACAGTAATGCTGGAGTTTCCATAGGGCATTTTACAAAACATTTACAAAGCATTCTAGCCTCTGTAGCTCTGTGCCAGTACTTCACACAGCTATTCGGATTGATAGGAAACTACAGGGTCTCGGCTTTCTAAAGAGGTCAAGCATTTGGTGGTAGGCCAAACTAGGTGGGAACAGTGCCCTCTGGAGTAGGAACTGCAATTTTGGGGGGAAAAGCCTAAATGAAGTTAAGCAGACAATCTCCAACCCTCGGCCAGACATTGGGTATATTCTTCAGAGCCTTGTCTAGTGTGTACTGCTGGCAAATGCATATGTTTATGGTTGTAATTATGACTGTTTATGATTAGGCATATGTTTTGTGACGTCTGTGTGTGCTTGTGTGTGCACGTGTGTTTGTGTGTGAGAGAGAGATAGAGCATGTCCACAATGGTGTGTGTGTGTGTGTGTGTGTGTGTGTGTGTGTGTGTGTTTGTGTGTGTGTGTGTACATCTGTGTGGCATCCAGTGATATTTCCTGTGACGCCTGCTGGCAGCCTCATTTCTGAGTGCTTGTGAACACACAGTGGAGGTGTCATGTGCCCCCCCTCCCATTCTGATGCCCTTGTGGCCGCCTTCAGTACCCACCCTCCACCCCCTATCCCCCAGCTGGAAGGAGGAGATTATGGAGTGGAGGGCTGGAACAGGGAGAAGCAGGAGAGGTGTGTGTGTCTGTGTGTGTCTGTGTGTGTGTGTGTCTGTGTGTGTCTGTGTGTCTGTGTGTGTGTGTGTGTGAGAGAGAGAGAGCTATGTGTGAGTGAGCTCACCTGCATCACAGCTATGTATAGCTGCAGGGAACCACACAGTGATACATTATTTTCACTCTTTTTGTACGTCTCTCTCCCTCCCTTCCTCTCTCTCTTTCTCTCTGTGTTTAAGTCTCCCTGTCACACACACACACACACACACACACACACCTGCAGATTAATTTGATGCAGCTGCACACATGAAATCACAGAGTTTAAAAACCCGAAAGGAAAACAAACAGCATAAACGGCAATTATTAAACCGCACTAATCTATCTCCAGTAATCTGGTTGAAAACAGCTCGGTCCCTTTGTGTTCCACGGCTGAGTGACTGCGGAGATGACCCTGAAGTGGGCGAGTGTGTATCGCATTAGGGTAAACCTGGCAACGTTGAGGCGGCATCAGCCCTGACACCTGTGTTCACTGACAGGTAAGCATAAAGGATGATGATGAGCTCACCGCATTCAGAGAGGAGAGCACTTTCAACGCACACACACACACACACACACACACACACACACACACACACACACACACACACACACACACACACACACACAGAGGCGGACATCCCGGTTCCAGAAAGTAAAAGCCCTGCCATATATTCTTTCTACCTGCGCACTTAACATAGGTGATATCACTAATTATCTGATCTACCTGGCTGCTAATTAGGATGAGCTAGTTTACTACATGGTTGGATCAAATACTTGGCAGGACTTTTACTTTCTGAACCCGGGATGTCTGCCTCTCCACACACACATATACACACAAACAACACACACAGATAGGTAGGATTGTTCTTGGACACACAGACCCACACACACACACACACACACACACATTAACACCTCCATAGACACACACAAACAAACAAACACAAACAAGCCATCATCCTTCAATGTGTTTGTTGTTCTAATGGGCCTGAGATAGTAAAGCTTCCAAGAGCTCCCCTGTTCAGTGTGCAGTTGCCACTGGAGACAACCTAAAGGAATCCATTTAATTTCCCGCCAGCTCGTAATTAAACTGCAAGCTTCCATAAATTGGCGTGTCGTTAGTGATTCTCCTGCCAAACAGATTGAAATATTCATATTTCCTGCCATTCTGTGTGTGCGACCCCCTTCTGATTCCAGCTTAATGGTATGACGGGGACAGACACACACACATACACTCTCTCTCTCTCTCTCACTCTCTCTCTCTCTCTCTCTCTCTCTCTCTCTCTCTCTCTCACACACACACACACACACTCACACACATAGACTACACACTCACACACACACATGTGCAAAATGGACACACAGATGCAAACATGTCCACAGAAAGGTGCTCATACACACCCTGGCAAAATGGACACACACATACACATACAAGTACAAAGAGAAACATATACACACACACACACACACACAAACACACACACACACACACACACACACACACACACACACACACACACACACACACACACACACACACACACACACACACAC
>NW_027468689.1:23029453-23044453 GCF_046254945.1 Alosa pseudoharengus | reverse complement strand
AAGGAAGGAAACCGAAGGACCATAAACTATTTAAAAGGTTTCAAGTGTGCTGATATTAGATTCTTCTGAAATTGTCTGTCTGGCATAGATCCTTAGCCTGCCCGGGTACTTTGAACCTATATGCATCTTTTTATAGGCAGATGATGCTAATGCATTATTCAAAGACACCGCATACAGCAATCTCAACAGCTGAAAAAGAATCTGGCAAACAACAAAATCAAATGGAGCTTGAACAATTTGCATTAGCTTAAAAGTTCTTTAGCTTTCCGGTGAATGAGTTGTGAGTCTGTTATGTACTTCTTCGCAGCAGGAGCTCTTTGCTATTTCCCATTTGTAAGAAGAGCCTTATTCAAACACGAAAAGCAATATTTTGTTCTTCCATGGAAGAGTTATGCTATGGGTAATAAAGAAAGTGGAGCAGTTCTAGAGGAGATATACCAAAATGGCTGCCTTCTCTAATGAGTGCAAGGTGCCATGGCAACACTGCATTGTCAGGTGCAGTGACAAGTGATATTAGGCTCCCACTTTTAATTAAATCTAAAATGGCCTTGCAGTCAACTGAGTAATTGCAGTCAGGGTTCTGAGCTATTGGCCCGAAAGTTTGTCACTACTACAAACAAGCTGGAAGGACAACTCTGCATCCTACGCGCTCCACTGCAGAGGGAGGGTGTGTGTGTGTGTGTGTGTGTGTGTGTCTATGTGTGTCTGTGTGTGGGTGGGTGTATTTCACATTTATATTCCTGCGCGGGTAGACATGGCTGTAGGTTTAAAAGGAGGCAAGAGAGGGGGGAGAGATGGATCATTACGGAGCACTTTGCTAAATTTATGTGAGACTCCTCCACTTCCACTTTAAAGCTGCGTCCATTTGTCTGGCACTTCTGCGAGGAACCAAAATAACTTGTGCGCCGAGCTATACGGCTTTGCTTGGAAAAGTTATTTTTGCCATCTGTAGGTCAACACTGTGGGTTTGTTTAATTTGCTATAAAGCCGTAAGAAAGAAAGAAACCGTAAGGAAACCAAAATATTTCTTGCTCTTACATAACAGTAATAAGTCAATGTGTGAAAACATGCATGTTGCATGGGTGTGTGTTTATGTATGTGTTTGAATGTGTGTCTTTCTGTGTTTGTACATGTATGATGTTTTTGTTGGGAAGGATGTCTTTACCCCTCTTGCTTTTTGTTGAAGTATGAGTGGTACAGAGGCATATCTCTGTGTGTGTGTGTGTGTGTGTGTGTGTGTGTGTGTGTGTGTGTGTGTGTGTGTGTGTGTAAGGGTAATGTGAGGGGCGTGCTGATATTTTGAGTGTAGGGGGTGAGTGGGGGTGGTGAGAATGTGGGGGCCACACTGGTGCTGTTAGCGTAGGAGCAGTAGCCTCAGAGCATGATTGGTAGACTCTGAGGATGATGGGAGCTCACTGACTGTATGGCTCTGAGGATGATGGGAGATCACTCACTGACTGAGTTGTAGCCTCTGAGGATGATGAGCTCTGACTGCACTTATTAATCTGCTGTAATCGCACAAGGGCTCTGCTCTTTACTCGTCTCCACTGCAATTAGCCAGAGAAAGGAGACCTGTGCTTAGGAGGAGTTTACGTGTGTGTGTGTGTGTGTGTATGTATGTTTACAATACTAAGAGTGGAAGCAAAGTTATTGCATTATATTACAGTAGATTTTAAACTCATACAATTTACAGTCATATGTGGCAGAGAGCTGCATGTTACAGTAATCTCATTCAATGCTCTTCTCCATCCTCTGTGCACTCACACAGACACAGACACACACACACACACTCAGGAGCTATACCCCCCCAACCCCCCCCCCCCCCCCCCCCACACACACACACACACACTGGTTGGTGCCCTGCAGTAATGTACAGAGGAAAGAGCTCTCTTTTACTCTTTTTCATACATTCTCTCTCTCTCTTTCTCACACTCATACACAAACACACACACACACACACACACAGCCAGTGGGCTCGGTGAACAGCCCAGGGGTGACTGAAACTGCCTGGAAGCATATAGATACATTGCAGATCCTACCAGGCCAGCCTCTGAGCCAGTTAATATTTCCCCAGTGTGTGTGTGTGTGTGTGTGTGTGTTTGTGTGTGCCTATGTACCAATTTACATTGCCACTGTGTGCGTGTGTGTGTGTGTGTGTGTGTGTGAGTGTGGGCATGCCACTGTGCCAGTTCACATTGCTACCCTATGTTTGTGTGTGTGTGTGTGTGTGTGTGAGTGTGTGTGTGTGAAGTGAGTGTGTGGAGCGTGTGGGGGGGAACCCACACAGGAGACTCCTCTCACACCATGGGATGCTCCGGAAGCCGTCACACGCACACAAACACACACACACTATGCCACCTGGCTGCAGGCCATGCAATGTATCTGAGCCAAGTCTGGGCCAGTTGTTTGTCATTGTGTAAGTGTGTGTGTGTGAGAGAGTGTGTGTGAATCAGGTGACATGTTTGGCATTTGACATCCTGTTCCCCGGTGTCGTGAGCACAGTGGGAGAGGGTGTGTGTGTGTGTGTCTGTGTGTGTGTGTGTGTGTGTGTGTGTGTGTGTGTGTGTGGGGGGGGGGGGTTTGACGGGCCGACATCCGCAGCCTTGCAAACAGACAGAGGCCCCGGAGGCTCACCTGCAGCCTGTTTAGTGAGGAGAACTTAACAGGAAGCGCAGGGCAGAGAGAGAAGGTGGGGGCTGACTGGTGTTGATTAAAAACTGTCCCTCCTGGGGGTCAGCAGGGGGCAACAACACACACAGTCACACTTCCTGTTTCCCTGTGAGACCCTGACAGCTCCGAGGTACAGAGCGCAGAAGATCACAAACACGAAAGCTCAAAAACACGCACACACACAAACACACATATACGCACACTGCATACAGACACACACACTCTGAGCTGTCAAACACACAAGTTCACACATCTACAGGCAGCTGTGTGTGTGTGTGTGTGTGTGTGTTTGTGAGTGAGTGTGTTTGTGTGTGCGTGTGTACGCGTACGTGAATGTGTTTGTAAGTGTGATACTTTTACACAAAAGCACATTGCACAGTTGCCTGGGGCTATCCCAGCACTCTCGCCCCAACCCTCTCTACAGTAGAGCTCCTTGTGTGTGACATAGACCCAGACCACTGAGTAAAGCAACTCAGCTGAGACCAGACACCGTCCTACTAATGAGTAATTACAGAACAAAGGTACAGCACGTATGTCATATATGATCACAGTAAACAAAGCCCCTCAGGATAAAATATAAATATGCATGAGATTTACAAGGTTCCCAATGTGGGAGATCACCTCCCTTGCGTCTCCTACTACTCCCCATCTGAACTTGTTTGTCTTCTCTCTCTTCCTTTCCTCCTCTCTCTTCTCTCTCCTCCTCTCTCTCCTCCTCGTCTCCTTTATTCTCTGCATCCTGTTACTCTGTGCTCTGGTGGTGGCGGCAGCCTCAAAAGCTCACCATCTCTCTCCCTCTCATCCCTCATTACCCAGGCTTTTTTTAGCGCAAGGCAACGTGGGAAACCCAAACACGCTCCCTCCCTCTTCCTCTCTCTCCCTCCCTCCCTCTCTCTCTCTCTCTCTCTCCCTCTACCCCCCCTCTTCTCTCTGCCGTGTGCCTCCCTCTCTCATTTAGAGAAACAAATTGTTTAGGCCCGGTGAGCTCAGGTAGAGGAGGCCCTGCAGGAGGCGGATGTAATGAGCGGAGGAACGGGAGCGATACAAAAGAGAGATACAAACAGCAGCAAGAAATGAGACTGCAGGGACCAGCTGTCTGACTAACACTGGGGTAAAGTAGAAGAAGAAGAAAACAAACGGAGCGAAAAACAGAGAGAGAAAACGAGAGGGAGGGAACAGAAAACATGTTAAGGAGGAACACAAGTCTACAAGCATCAGCAGATGCAACAAGCTACTGTAGATGACTGGCTCTGTCGTCCTTTGGGCTTAACGACGTGTGGCTTCCAGGGTTCAAAGTGTTTCGAGAACTCCGAAGCCACGCACGACACAATGTGAAACGGCACACTGTGATGACAGCCATAATCAGAGAACTCACAATGATGAAGAGCAAGTGGCCATTGGCAGGTTTTCCTGTTAAAGCTACAAACAAACAAAAAACCCATCTGAAACACATTCTTAAAATTGGGCAGTTAGCGGCTACATTTTTATCCAGCCTGAAGCTGTTTGACACCTGTGAACAGGCCATTGCTGTAACCCAGCTGAGGATAATGCCATGAATGAGTTTCTCTGAATCATGTTTTATCATAAGGTCTCAAAGCTGATTTATGTATTGTTCTTATCACACTCAATTAAGAAAGCAAAGGAACAGTGTCAGTCTTTCCTTTCCTTTGCTTTTGTGCCAAGATAAGTAGCACATTTCTCCTCCTCTACAAATAAGAGACCGGTAATTTGGTCAATGCATCTGACAGAAAGATAAAATCATTAGCTTGGCTATGCTATTACACATAATCATTACATGTAGGTTTGATCATCATGGCTATGTCATTACACATAATCATTAGGTTTGATCAGTATGGCTACGCAATTACACATAATCATTAGGTTTGAGGGCTACATAAAACTGATCACCATCAACCACCAACAGAGCTCTGATTGTTTTTATTTTTTTTTAAGAAGGAGCATAAAGGTAGAACAACCAAGGACCTCAAGGATGGTGGTAGTTTGGTACATTTTCCAATTGCAACAAAACATGCCATGACATGTGCATATTTTATCATGATAATTGTCATGATAAAGGAGCCTTACAGATGATTTTTTTCATGGAGTCTCCTAACCAAGCACTAACAACACCCACTATGCAACTATGAAAGTATGAAAGTATTAGCCTACTGGCCTTGATTTTACATTCCTCTCTTATGTGCCTTCAAACTCCAGAACTTTATTATCTACACACAGTCCTATCACATATATTTATTATATAGTCGATCACTGACTTGAGGGAGATGGCCCCGCTGAATAAGCAAAATTGCATGCTGGGAAATGAGTGCTATTTTCACGGTTCTGTAAGTGTGCCTCCTCGCGTTCAACCAAGGGCTTCGGGGGGCAATGCGCATCTTTCTGAATGCCCTCTAAGATGCCAGGAGGGACTCACGAGGGTAGGGCAATGCCAGCCAGTGCCAGTCAGGAAGGGCTTATCTTTCCTTGGGCACCGTAATCCAGGGCAGCCAGCTAGTGCCGCAGATCGTCTCCCTCGTCCTCCTCCTCCTCCGCAGCTACCGATGGAGCAACGCGGAGCGTGGTGCTCGGAAAGCTCGGCTTTCCCACGAGGGTCTTATTGGCCGTAGGCGTCCCCCGGCTGCGGTAAACGCGGGCCGCTGTGGTTTCCTGCCGCAGCACTGAAATGGGTAGCCATGCATTTAGCACATGCAGGGGCGCTGGGGGAAATTGCATTCTTATCTCAGTCATAAAACACAGCGCAGAGGAAAAATGCTCCAGAGACAAAGCTTTAATGGTGACCTTGAATAGAATAGGAAGTGTGTAAGTGTGTGTGTGTGTGTGTGTGTGTGTGTGTGTGTGTGTGTGTGTGTGTGTGAGAGAGAGAGAGAGAGAGAGAGAGAGGAATAATTGTGAGTGCTCACTGAAATATGCTTGCTAAACAAAAAATCTTCAAACATGCGTGTGACTGAACAACCAACTTAACATAATAAAACACACAAATCAATGAACACACTCAGGCGAAGATGGATGTTTGCATTCATCCATGAAATTATGATGAATATTCTTAGAATCCTGTCCTGTAAAGCACACAAAAAACTACTAGTGTGTGGTTTTCATTGAGCTATAACTTCTAATTTCAACACTTTTACAATCTCGCCATCAATGGAGAATAATATATACATGAGGTTGATTATGGCCCTATATGATCATCAGCTCCAAAGAAAATGGTATTTAGAGGGAAGGAACAGGGGAGAAAGGTTGATTCATCTTTTCAGTTGGACTTTCCTTGATTGTCTTTCCTTTTTGCCGCTGTGTTTGTGTGTGTATGTGTGTGTGTAAGCGTGGAAGTGTGTGTGTGTCTACATCTGTGTTTTTGTGTGTCTTTGTGTGTCTATGTGTGTGTGTCTAAGTCTGTGTGTTTGTACATGGCTGTGTGTGTGTGTGTAGAGAGAGAGGTGACCATCCCAAGAGCCCCAGATCAGTCACTGAGCTAGCTCCAGTGCCAGGTCATCAGTGGAATACAGGGTTTAACATCAATTAGCTATATTTTCTAATGGGAACTGAGTCGCCCTTTAGTTTCATAAAGATGAAATGCACTCAGCTGCAGTGAGCAGAATGGCTTCTAAAACGTATTCATCATGCTGAATAGCTGGGGATGAGGCCTACTTAGGCAGCATAAAGGATAACAAAGGTATTAATTAAAACGTCTTCTTCCTAAGAACACTTTCCTTATACGTCTTGATGATTTATCGCCAAGATAATAAAGAAGGAAAGTGGTCTTTATTTAGCGCACGTGAGCATCTCATGTATTCTCGGTAAAATGTACACATCACCCAGGGACACGTGGGTAATATTAGAGCTAGAAATGTCTATTGTTTGTGGTGAAGGCATTAGCAAATTGGGAGATGTGTCTTAAGTCAAATGCAGTGCAAGGTATTGTTTTGAGACAGATCTGTCTGTGGAACTGAGATCAAACGGAATACTTTAAGCTCTAAAGTAGGATATTAAGTAGGCCTATTATTTGTTTGTGATGGGTGGCAGGATAGAATTAGAGTTGCATAAATATGCATTTTCTGTCACTCATCCATTATTATCCATCACAGTCTTTCTCTTTTTTTCTGTCTGTCTGTCGGTCTCTCTCTTTCTTTCTCTCTCTCTATCTCTCTCTCCCTCTGTCCGCTTCTCTCACTTCATCTCTATTTGTTACTTTCTCTGTACATGTTTCTTTCTCTCTCTCTCACACACACACTCAATCTGTCTGTTTTTTTTTAACTTCATCTCCATCTTTCTTTAGCTCTCTCTTTCCCTTCTCTCTCTCTCTCTCTCTCTCTCTCTGTCTCTCTCTCCATCCCTAAGCATGACATTCAGTGCTCAGTGGAGAAGTGCTGAGTGTGAGAGAGGCAGTCCCTGGCAATAAGGCTGTGGCATCCATCTTCACAGGCAGATATTACTCTCTCTGAACGCCGGCCAAAAGAATTAAACTTTATAACCTTCCCCCACGCGAGCGAGCGCCGCGCCATTGAACTAAACGCTGTGAAAAGCCCCGACACAGCCAACTGCAGACTTTGTGCAGCAATTTAGCGAGGAACTGCTTATCTTGCAATATTCAATATCCAGAGCAGAAACATATTGAAATAGAAATGACTCCGGGATGACAGTATTTTTTTTGTGTGTGTGTTATATTCTGCTAGGGGGGACTGGCTGCCCAATGTCACTGTGTCGAAAGCCAGAGGATATCTTCATTAGCGTCGCCGGAGCTCTTCGGAGGCGAGAGGGCAGCAGACGCGCCGATCCCAACGCCGGCGCCGATCCTCGCCCCAGTAAGCTCGCCGGTCGGCCTTTTTTGTTTTGGTCGGGATTATGCTGAAATCCCCTCCTTCATGCCCAAGCCGCTTCTTTGCCTCTCCGCTGGGTATAACGAGCTAATTTAACGTGTCATCCCCGGCCCATTTGTTTGACCATCCTCAAGTCTGCCGCTGCAGTCCTGCTGGGAATTAAAAAAAAACAGAATAGTCTGTAAGCCTAGATTACTGTGAGCTCCTCGCTCATATCTAAAATGAGGGGAATTTGTTTTCTTTTGATAGCTACAATAGAGCTGGGATGGAAATGTTCTTCTTGCATGGCTGATGATGAAGCCCCCAGTAATAGTGGTGGTTGGGGGGTGGAGTGTGTGTGTGTGTGTGTGTATGTGTGTGAATGTGTATGGAAGGGGGGGTATTACATGGATGTAATGTTTGAATTAATATGTAGTGAATTCATGACAATTTTTAGCTCCGGATGCTTGAGCTAAATGAATGTCTTAGCTCTATTATCTTTCCTTGGCTGGAGTCAGGGATGGATTACTGCACGGGCCTACCGGGCCCAGGCCCAGGGGCCCAAGGGGTCAGGGGGCCCTGAAGCCCAAACCTGTGCATGGAATCATTGCCTCAATATCATCAAATCAGGATGTAGGCTATGAATCTGATTGAATTTAGTATTAGCCATCCCCAAAATGCGCCAGAATACAGGAAATCACTTCAAACAAATTTAAAAAATTCTGGGGGAGGACCCCCAACCCCCCCACATACGACAATTAGTGGGGGACCCTTAATACATCTGGGCCCAGGAGCCCGAAAGTTCATAATCCGCCGATGGCTGGAGCCACCCATACCTTACACCCTGCAGAGGGATAGAGCTGTCCATGTCTTGAGCACAGCTGAGGAATTGTATCCGTGTATGTATGCATTTGTGTTCCTGTGTATGAGTGTGTGTATGCGTGCGTGTGCCTGTGTGCGTGCGTGCTTGCGTGTGTGTCTGTGTTTGTGTGTGCGTGCTTGCACGCATACCAATATTTGTGCGTGCATGTGCGTGTGTGTGCATGTGTCTGGCTGTGTAGGCTATGCATTTGTATGTGTGAGTGTACTGTATGTACTCATATGGAACCAGACTAATGCATTAGAGGCACCTTTAAACGTTGGCGTGTGGTTGTGAAATTGACCTGCACAAACTCTTCATTCTCCACTTATGAATATTTCAGAGCCATGTAAACAGCCTCCGATCGCCCTGGGAGCCTAACAAACCACCCATACCCACACTCCCACCCCCACTCCAGCCACTCCCTGAATAATGGCACTTCGCCTTATTTAGTCAGAGCAGATATCGTTGGGCATGTTGAAATCCTAATGAATATTCACCACTGACTCATTTAGACAAAGAACCAGACACAACGAAAATAACAACAAACAAACAGAGATCAGCCATCCGATGAACTTATACGAGTTCTGTACGAGGCATAAATATAATATTGCGCTGGTGTTTTTCTTTCGCATGCACTCAGAATTGCGATCACAGGCCATAAGTTTTTATCTCACAGCCTGTTCCCAATGTCCCGACATCCCTGAAAGAATGCAGCAGCAGGAGCAGATCTATATGAGAGCTTTATTGCCTGGTGCTAAGGATAGAAAGTAATTACTGGTTTTATAAGGTTATCAATTCCAGTGACCTAATCTCTATTGATTTTCCCAGGACAAATTTTATATCTTTGACAGGTACTACATATGGACAAGTGTGTGTGTGTGTGTGCGTGTGTGCGTGTGTGTGTGTGTGTTTTAGTGTGCATGTCAATTTCTTTCTCTCTTTTTGTGTCAATGTGTGTGTCTCTCTCTCTCTCTCTCTCTCCCTTCTCTTTCCATTTGTATTACTAACAAAAACAACAGTTCTCATCAACAAATCGAATCGTATGCAAATGTCCCAAAAGGACCATATAGTATTGACTGAAATCCAGTACATTTGATGGCAATACATTTCTCTCAGTGCTTCCTTAGACACAGAGTTTGTTCTAACCTTTTCTCTCCTCTGCAGGCTGGATGCTCAGTGACCTTTACGGGGAAACTCAGCCAAATTGCAGCTTTGGAAATAAACACCTTCTTTCCCCATTCCTTTCTATGCATTTTCTGTTTGTGTGTGTGTGTGTGTGTATGTGTGTTTGCCAGCACTGTGTCACTGTCTGTGTAAATGAGAGGCAAAAAGTTAAATAACAACAGCATTATTCATTGTTCGCTCCAAGGACCTTAAAATAGAAAAAGAAGGTGTACCATTATACTTACCTATACCTATTCAGGAGAGGATGAGGAGGGAGGAGGAGGAGAAGGAGGAAGAAGAGAACATCTTGACAAAATTACCTCTCCTTCTGGGTGCAATTTGCTTTGACATTTTGAAAGTGGCGAGGAGGTGAAAAAAGGAGAAAAGAAAAGTCTGAGAATGGGGACTGAGAATAACACACCTCAGTCGGCTACACTCCGCCCACCTGTCTGAGCAACACGCCCGCAGGAAGCAGCATGTGCTGCAGAACTCTGCTGAGCAAGGCCTTCACACTCCCCAACAGTTAGCCACAACGCCAAATAAAGCACCACATCAGCATGAACCTGCTAAGAGGCCATCTACACTATGTCGGATACAAATGCATCCGACGCACTTACGTTACGATTCGCCCTCCCATCCACATTAGACCATCGGATCAGCGTATCCGTAGTGGAGCATTTGGATCCGCTGGAGACCCCGAACTCATTTTGCTCCGTAACCGTATCGGACAAATGCACTGCATGTCTTTAGTGTGTTGCAGAACCATCTGAAAACAGATGATGTACAAGCCCATGTTCCCTTCCCTGATTCATTGTGCTCGTTTCACGTGATGATGGCCATGCTGCTTTGTTTTCATGAGAAGTAGCCTACATTTATTCATTTGACAGCCATACAGTGAATGGCAACGGATTATATGCAATTTAAAGACGCTAGGCTATAGGCTATTAGGCCTATAGACTAACTGTGTAGGCTATGTGACAAATAAATCCCTCCATTAGAAGAACTCTGTAGGCTATGTTCTATAATGTCCATCACACAAGGTAAGCTATTTTATTCGTTTGTCGTCAGTCAACAAATCTACCTGGCATTCTGTGTAAACTATGCCTATTCCACTGAAATAGCTACCAATAGGCGCATGTAAAGAAGTAATGAAAAACGTATCTAAATGGCTGAGTTGATTTCACTGTTGTTCTTTATACAATAAGTGAAAAAACTCATGTAGCCTGCTGGAAACCGTGGCTGTTGACATGCAAACAAGCACCTACAACGGAGTGGGAGCAACAACTTCTGATACTTCGGACATTAAATAATACAGATTATAATACTATGCAATAGCCTAGCTGACTAGGGTACATTTTATACTGCCAAGTCGCAACATGCTCACTGAGAAGCTAACTTAGCTAAACATAGCCTACTGTAATTATTAGTGTTCGTTTGTCGTTCGTCGACAAATACCTGCCATTATAATGCGAATTACTATAAAGTAGCATGCTGTGTTTTGCACCCAGGCAGTAGCCTTGATTTTCAAGGATTTTTAAGGCTTTCCAAACTGATAGGCTACAGTGTTTGTGGACGCAGATCGGATTTGATCCGGAACTCCGTATCGAATCTGATTTGGTGTATTGTAGGAGGGACCTAAGACAGACATCCCAACCTGCAATAAGCCATTTCAGGGAGGTACCCCCCCAAAAAAAAATAAAATAAAAAAATAAATAAATAAATATAAAGTCTTCTTAGATACTGAAATAGTGATGAATAGCCTATGTTTGTTAATTAATTATTCAGCACACCAAATAAAGAAGGCCTATAGTTAGAAATTGTGATAATAAAATATGTAGATTTTGGTAGTTTGGTCTTTATGTACTGTAGCCTTGGCAAATAGCCATCTAGTAGGCTATTCCTGAATAATATGCACATGAAATGACACTTGTTAAACTCACCTAAACATGTATTTTGCAATCATTTAACCCGCCATGGGCAATGCTAAAGTCACTGTTACAAACAGTGCAAAATGCAAGACTATCGTTATTTTGAACTCTTATGACAATGGTACACTTTCGTGTAGTCTGATGTGAAATGGGTCTTAAATGTTCCTTTTTGGGGGGCACTCTGCCTCTGCCATGATGCTTCTGTTGAACTGAACTGAAACAGGCCAATCAGGATGCTCTCTGTCTTGAACAGACACCCACGCACTACCTCTCTCTCTCTCTCTCCATCCCCGTCGTGTGCGCGCTACACTCAGATGCACACACGATTTGAAGTTTCGGTCTCGTGTGCGCGCTCTTGTTTGCTCGCTCTAGATTCCGGGAGATTATCTAAGCGGGCATCAGGGAGGCGTTATCAATATGCGGGAGACTCCCTGAGACTTGGGATGTCTGCTAAGAGAGGCCTTCTCACTCCCCAACAGTTAGCCGCACACCCGCTAAAGCACGATGTGCAGCATGACTCTGCTAAGAGAGGCATTTCCACTATTCAACGGTTAGCAGTGGTTCATGTTAGCTATAGCACCACCTGTAGTATAACTCTGCTAAGCAAGGCCTTTAGACTCTTCAACAGTTAGCAGCAGAACACGTTAGCTAAAGCACCACATGCAGCATGACTCCACTAAGCAAGGCCTTTATACTCCAACAGTTACAGTGGGACCACCCAGCCTTTTCACCTGAAAAATGTTTGACCAGTGTTTGCAAGGGCGTAGGTTTGGTCTGAGCTTTGGTGGGGACACTACCCACTAACCCCCCCCCCCGAAAAAAAAAAAAAAAAAAACACTCAACTCTTTCATCAGCCACTATAGATATATAAAATTATTAAAATGTGCTACTGTCCAACTTGATCTAACTACACTGTGTAGCCTACATAATCTGATTTTAATATGTAGGCTATATTTAACATTTATTTTCTATTTGGTCTGTTATGAAATCATGCCCATTTAAACACAGCTCAGTGTTAAGAAACTTAAATACATGCATTTTGTGAAAAGAAATCATTAAGGCTACATTGACAAACTCTTAACCGTGAGCTGCCTGTATATTCTCTGATTCTAATATTTACAGATATCTAGGCGATGCACAGCTCAGTTTTAAGAAATGCAGCCGAAAGACCATGTTGAATTTTGCTATAATTTATTTCAAAACCGGATTACTCTGGAACAGCTAACTATACACGGGAATGCATTACACCTTTGTGTTCGGTAAGGTCTGCTGTTTATTGGAGATGTGGAGATTATATGTGGAGATGGGCGCAGAGAATAATTATTAAATCTCTTGAAGTTATTTTTCTCACAAACTGTTTATCACAGCAAACAGTGGCTAGCTAGCACCGTTTAAAAGCTGAGAAAAGGCTCTTTCATGTGACACATGTGTGATGAGTAGCCTACTTCTCGAGGAGTTCAACAGAGAAGAATGGGTGAATTTGGACGCACTTCAGCTTGTAGTGAAGTAAAGCTGAAGCGCTGCATGCTGCAGCTCCCTGGTAGTTATTAGGTAACTTCAAATCAACGCGATTTACCCTTATAGGCTACTGCACATTACAAGATCTGTACGAGATGATCCGCAGCACTGAAGTGAAAAATGATTTAACTCTTTGTGTAGCGCATGTGAGCGCTTTTTCCCCCATTTCAACCTGAATATTGGTGGGGACATTTCAGTCGTAATTTGACATTGGTGTGGACACGTCCTTCGGTCCCCACGCAAATCTACGCCCCTGAGTGTTTGATTCCCAAACCCAACATTTAAAGTCCAAACCTTTTGGATGAAGGTACCTGTTAAATCCCACTCACTTTACTTCCATACACTTCATTCCCTTTACACACCGTGGTGTGGTCCACACACAGCCCAGACAGAACACAGCAGTATGGTCTTCAGCTGAGGTTTGGGTCTGTCTGGGGTGACAGCCACAGCACAGCACGTCTTCCTAGGACACTCTGTGGATTGATAAGGTTAAAGGTTATTATTTAGGTTATATTTTTGATCTTTTTAGCCTTGTTGCTCAGACAGGAGACGAGTGGGAGTACTAGAGTTGGAGAGTGGGCACAGGAAATGACCTCAGGCCGGACTCCAACCTGCAGGTCTCCGTGGACCTGACTGTGGTATGGGAGGCTGACGCTACCGTGGACTACGGCTCCCCCGGATTGATAGGATTTGACATGTTGTCAGTGGTGTCGGGTGATGGGTGTCTCATTATGGATGGATGTCTCATGGATGTTGTCATTAATGTTTTTGGCTGGAATTCTCTTGGCTTTGTGGAGGCCACCACTGCTCAGTGTTTAACCTTCAGAAATTATCTGAATAGTTGACATTTACTCATATCACGATATACAGAAGTGTTCAGTCACCTAAGACTAATAACCTTTGCAGAGATGACTCAGAAAAGTAACAGAGTGACATTCCAAAGATGAAACATTGATCAAACACCTTCTTTGCCGTGAATACATTCAAGTATACATCCCAAAATGTTGAGAAGTCTACGTCATGATGTTTACTGTACTTTTCACATCACGAAAATATACATTATTCTCATATTATCGGAAAACTGTATGTTTTTAAAATACTATAGTATTAAGGGCATTGCCTCCCACAGTACAGCTGAGAAAGTGTAGGCAGTGTCTGTTTTATATCCTTGAAGATATAAGACTTGGTTTCTCCTCAGGGGCACGTCCAAATTGCCCTCCAAATTCTAGTGCCCCAGCTGAACCCACAGGGGGTAAGAAACCGGCGGCCCGAGCTTGGAGGAACAAATGAGATTCTAGCACGCTGACCTTCATGGGTGGCATACCTCCGAGGCGGTAGCCATTTTTACACTGCGCTGCGGCCGCCGCCGCCGCTAAAATTGGCCTTGGTCCCTTCCCTGAGCTTTGGACTGGGTCTGAGCAGCTGCCTGGCTGGATGTGTGTGCTTTGAGTCAGCCCCACGGAAGCCTCGTATCTGAACCAGTGTGAGAAGGTGAGGACGCATGGCGTCCTACTTCCCTTGATAACAGCAATCTGGTGCCAGAGCAGTGTGTGTGTACAGTATGTGTGTATGTGTGTGTGTGTGTGTATGTGTGTGTGTGTGTATTTTGAGATGCAGACAGGAGAGCAATCTGCAGCGGTGTATAATGTTGTGGCATCTTGACATTTCGAACACATTGTACGCACACACATGCACACACACATAGGCACATCATGCCCATCCAGCCTCCATCCCAACCAGCCTGCTGTTCATTTACTAAATGAGGGTACACTCTCCCCTCACCACACACACACACACAAACACACACACACACACACACATGCTCCAGGGGGTTTGTTTTGGAGTGAATATGTGTTTGCTCGGCAAAGCAGGAGATGCGGGGAATTGGATTAAAATCCATAGCTGCTGACTGCGGAGCCGATTCGGCCCAGATTGGGTGCGAGACCTGCCACATGCGGCCCAGACATGGGCCAGACATGCGCCGGCATCCGATGGCAGCTGGGTTTGGCGCCACTGGCCCCTCTGCCTCGGGAATCTCTCTTAGCCT
>NW_027468689.1:23014453-23019453 GCF_046254945.1 Alosa pseudoharengus | reverse complement strand
AGAAGCAGTGTCCCCTCAGAGACTGAGTGATGCTCAAATGGTCAGGTGTATTTGTAGCAATTGTGTATTTGTAGCAATTGTGTAGCACATGTTCAACCATGGCCCTGCTCACTATGATAAATCCGTATTACAGAGTGAGAGTGAGAGTGAGAGGGGCTTGTGAAGGATCCCCATGGTCGTGATTCGGCCGCAGGCATGAGGCTGTTAGGGCCGGCTCGGGACCGTAGATAAAAGAGAGACAACAGTGGTTTGTATGTACTGTAAGTGCGTGGATGCAATGCAAGCGTCAGTAAGATGTTGAGTAAGACAGAGTAAAGGTAAAGACAGAGATAAGGTGTGTGTTGGAGGGCAATAAATCATCAAGGTGCCTTCAAAACAACAGCGAGACCCATTAGCCCAGGTGTTTACCATTAACCAATTAGTTGAGCCAGGCCGGAACTGTCAGTGTACTGGCTATGCCAGACCTGAAGAGTGCTCAGGGGGTCGTAACAAGGCCGGAAGCAAAGTAGAAAGAAAAGGAGAAGCTGTTTTCCTGCTTTCAATAGTTCACTAGTCAGCAGACTGTTAACAGGTTCTTGCAAATGGACAATAACTTTGCAAAAACTTGCAAAATGTGCTAAAAGGAAAATAAATGTATAGCCTGCCTCACCAGATCAATTTCTGGCATTTTTACCAATATTCTTCAGAAATGCTAATTGATGTATTAGCCATGACCAGCTTGACTTCTTGGTCATTATTATTTGATGTGTCCTGTTTCTTCCCTGACTGTGCCCAAATCAATATTTACACTCCTGATATTAATGAATGTAAAAATGGCTGTTCCCTTTCTCTCAGACAATATTTTCAAGGTGAGCTCAGGCACACTCTTGTTCACTTCCCCTATTTATAAAACCACACAGCCTAACAATGGAAGCTACAACAGGGCACATAACTGAAGCATTCCGTTTGCGACGCGTAAAAAACATTTTAGAAGATTGGTCTATTTTTTTAGAATGTACGCTATCACATCTAGTGTAGCTACTTCCTTAGTCCTGCTAAGTGCACATGTGCAGGAATTGACAGCAATTTACTTGACATTTCGTTAACAAGACCCATATAACAGCTGGTGTCACAGGCAGGCTGGCGACTACGCCGCTCCGTCCGGCATCTTTTGTCCTGTGTGTCAATGTCTTGTATGTAGAGCGCTTTGGGTTGCACAAAAATTTTGTGCATACAAAAATGCGCTATATAAATAAAAGTGACTTAACTTGACTTGACTTAACAATGTCATAACATTGTGACTCTTTGCCACATGCTTCAGTGAAACATGTGATGTAACATGCCACCATAATAATAAAGTGATTGTCATGGTGGTATGATGGTATGAAAGCTTAATGAAGAGTGACGTGTGGCATATAAAATGTGGTGCCATGACAGTTATATGACTGAAAATGACAACATCAAACTTGTCAGATACCTCCACACCAGCTCTCACAATGTATATGACAAGTCGGTTTTATAAAACAAAGTGTTAGGCTACTTTGTTTTTTTCACTGTTCAGATGCGTTCAACTCTGATGGCATTAACCCGTTTCCATGGTGCCACATCTGAGTGTTCCATGTTCTGATTGATGGCCAGAGTGTCGACCCCGTTATGTGCTGCCCGTTTTTTTTTCTTCTCTCTCTCGTGCAGTGATCAGCGCTGCTGGCAGATCTATTATTAGGATCAGTGCCATGGATCAATCCGTCACCCGTGGCAATCCGTCTGAAGCACCCTTCCACCCTCCCACCCCTGCCTGGGGAGCCACGGCAGGGAGGCCATTTTGAGAATAAACATTCCCATGAATCACTTCTCATAGCAGCCCAGGGAGGACAGCCTACCACTGCAGAGTAGCAGAGTATGCCTGCAGAAAGAGGTGGATGCAGCGTTGTGTGTGTATGTGTGAGTGTGTGTGTGTGTGTGTGTGTGTGTGTGTGTGTGTGTGTGTTGTGAGAATTTGAATCCTCCTGGAGAAGCGCTTTGTTTTTGCTGTTGTTTTGATGTAGAATGGCAAGACATGCCCGCTGTTGCTCTAAACATGTCCCCTACAGATTGAAGCCTTTTTGAACGAGTTTGTCAGGTGCTCTGTCATTTAAAAAGGAGACCGCCCCAGATTCGACTCTGGTAAACAAATGAATACCTGGTGCCTGCACACCACACTCACACACACACACACACACACACACACAACTCCTGGGCCCAGCCTTCAAAGTAATCAAACTGATGTGGGTGATTTGTCAAAATAATACATTTGCTTTGCAAAACACTGGCAGAGAATAAATAGTTGAGACACACAGATGGGCAGGCCGGCTTTGTTGTTGGGTGCTGAGGGCAAACTACCTCTGTTGCCCCTCTCAGACACACACAGTCCGCCGCGACCCCGATGAACACCTCCCAGAGTGTGCCGCAGACAGAGATTAATTACAGAGAGAGCACATCGAGTGTATGTGTGAGCGTTCGTGTGTGTGTGTGTGTGTGTGTGTGTGTGTGTGTGTGTGTCTGTGTGTAAGTATGTGTAATGAGGAGGAGACAGGTTTGTAGCCGTGGAGATAGTGATAACGCTGAAACTGAACGGAGGATAAAATAGCATGCACACACACACACACACACACACACACACACACACACACACACACACTCATCTCTGTCCTTTTTTCATTACTTCTTCTCTATCACTACCCATATTCCTTTCTCCCTCCATCTCTCTGATTCTTGCCATCTCTCTCTACTTTTTTCTCTCTATCTCTCTCACTTCCTTCATTTCTCTGCATCTTCAGCTCCATTACTTCATCTCTCCACCTCTCACTCCCTCATTCCATCTCTTTCTCTCCCTCCATTCCACAACTCTCTTCTGTCTTTCTCTCTCCATATCTCTCTGTCTGTTCCTCCACCACCGCACCTCTATCTCTTACTCACTCTCTCTCTTACCTTCTCTCTCTTTGTCAATTCAAATCAAATGTGCTTTATTGGCATGACAATAATATTGTGTTGCCAAAGCTTACATATTTGGTATAATAAAACAGATAAAAACAATACTGAAATAAATGAATCTCTCTCTCTCTCTCTCTCTCTCTCTCCATCTTTCATGTCTGCTGATGGATCACTGACGTTATTTAATATTAAAGGTTTTGAGTGTGAGGGCAAACTTGATGTCTGCTCATACTCTTCCTCTTTGTCCTATTCCTCAATTTCTCCTTCCTTTAACGAGAAAGATTCTCAATTTCAGAAAAGAAAATTGTAAAACAAACATGAAATAACCATGTGAAATGACAGCAAGAGTAAATGTAAATGGTGGTAAATAAGTGGTGTTGTCTGTGTAAAGGTATACTAGGTTCAGGTATTTTTGGTGACTGTAGAGCTCTCCCTAGAGTAGCGATATATTTATATTTTACTCTGCCATTGTAAAAAGCCTACTTCTCGTGGCTTGTTCCCCCTGTACACAATGAAAATGCTTTTGTTGTGGAGGTGAAGAATTAACAGCATGTGCAGATAGGTTGACCTCGCTCTAACTGGATGTCAACTACAAATTCAAAATAAAATCAACTCAATTTATAAAAAAAGATTAACTTTTCATCAGAAACTTTAATGACTCCCTATGCCTATGCTGTATGGCTATGCTAGGTGAACGATTCCCCTATTTGTTTACCATCAAATTGGCTTCATAAAGGTTATATTAAGGGGAACATTTTGCATAGTGTGCCTTTAATTTCATAATATATACTTTTTATAAAGTCAGTCCTCAAGGCAGCTGTTTGGAGTCTTGACCAGACCCTACTGTGTATTTTGAAGTTGCTTCCACGCTGTTTTTGTTTCATATGCGGAGAGTCAAGAGTGAAATCAC
Organism: Alosa pseudoharengus; assembly: GCF_046254945.1. Lineage (NCBI taxonomy): Eukaryota > Metazoa > Chordata > Actinopteri > Clupeiformes > Clupeidae > Alosa > Alosa pseudoharengus. The sequence goes on along the minus strand of NW_027468689.1, from coordinate 23,015,594 downwards.
ACAGTGGGACGCCAAATGGACTTTCTTCTACTGAATCAGAGAATCTCCAGAGACCATGAGAAGAAAAGTGCTACTCAGTGTGTGTGTGTGTGTGTGTGTGTGTGTGTGTGTGTGTGTGTGTGTGTGTGTGTGTGTGTTTCTGTGTGTGTCTGTGTGTGTGTGTGTGTGTGTGTGTAAAGGGGTATACTGTATTTGGGGACACTGACCATTTCATCCCGTGTGTGTGTGTGTGTGTGTGTTTGTGTGTTGGTATGTGTGTGTTTGTGTGTGTATGTGTGTGTCTGTGTGCACGTTTTAAAGGGCCATCAATATAATATGCCACAGCATTTACAGGAATTTCATCGGTCCTGAAATAAAATTGGTTTCAGTCGTCTTCCTGCTGTTGTATTATTTAAGTATTTATGTTCTTATGAAAGGTTCCTTGGACCTTGCAGGTCTTAAAAATTTTCCATTACCAGATATTCCATCTCTTACATAAGATTTGAAATAGAAAGTAGTAAAAAGAAAAACATATTTTTTATTTATCATCCTCTGAAGGAAGCGACAGGGGGGTCTGAGATTACGCCCTAAACTGTAAATGGTGGCTGCGGTGGCATTCAGACAGATAAACACACACACACACACACACACACACACACACACACACACACACACACCGGCTGCCGGTAGAACCATTAGGGCCAGTTCTTGGCCCGCGGTCTGACCCACTTACGGTGCCGAGGGCAGTGAGACTCAGTGATGGCTGCGGAGGAAGAGGACTCAGGGCTGTGGAGTGGAGCTCTGCAAGTCCATTTTCAGAGCTATCAGAAGCAGCCTCGCCTTCAGTTCCTTTTATGTCTTTTATATCTGGGTGAACTTGAGCAGAGGTAGGCTCAGGGGTTCCAAATACACACACACACATGTACACACACACACACACCTAGACACACACACCTAGACACACATAGACACATACACACAGACACACCCATACACACGTACACACACACACACACACACACACACACACACACACACACAAACCCTCGCCCCCATCTTTCCCTTAAAGCACTCTTATTTCCTCTCTTACCCTCCAGATGACCTCAATGTCAGTCACAATCACACACACATACACACGCACACACACACAGACACACACACA
>NW_027468689.1:23006953-23009453 GCF_046254945.1 Alosa pseudoharengus | reverse complement strand
GTTTCAAAGCTGCCACCATCATACCTGTGCCGAAGAAAACTGCTCCATCCTGCTTCAATGACTACCGCCCTGTGGCACTGACACCCATCATCATGAAGTGCTTTGAGCGGCTTGTCATGTCACATATCAAATCCATTCTCCCCCCCACCCTGGACCCCTTCCAGTTTGCATACCGAGCCAAACGGTCTACAGAGGATGCAATCTGCTCTGCCCTCCACCCAGCCCTCACCCACCTGGAAAAAAGAGACTCATATGTGAGATTGCTGTTTATAGACTTCAGTTCTGCATTCAACACCATAATACCACAACAACTCATCTGCAAACTTGACAAACTGGGACTCAGTACCTACCTCTGCAACTGGCTACTGGACTTCCTCTGTCAGAGGCCTCAAGTAGTACGTGTTGGCAACAATACCTCAAGCAGCATCACACTGAGCACAGGGGCCCCCCAAGGCTGCGTGCTCAGTCCGCTGCTCTTCACCCTGCTGACGCATGACTGCACTGCAACCTACAGCAACAATCACATAGTGAAATTTGCTGACGACACAACTCTGGTGGGTCTCATCACCAAGGGCGACGAGACTCAATACAGGTTGGAGGTCGACCATCTGACCACGTGGTGCAGGGACAACAACCTCCTGCTGAACGTCAGCAAGACCAAAGAGATTGTTGTTGACTTCCGGAGAGGTCACACCCAACACCTGCCACTGACCATCGACGGTGCTGTGGTGGAGAGAGCGAGCAGCACCAAATTCCTGGGGGTGCACATCAGTGAAGACCTCTCCTGGACCACCAACACAGCATCACTGGCGAAGAGAGCTCAGCGCCGCCTGTACTTCCTGCGGAAACTCAGGCGAGCAAGTGCTCCACCAGCCATCATGACCACATTCTACCGAGGCACCATTGAGAGCATCCTCTCCAGCTGTATCGCTGTGTGGGGCGGAAGCTGCACTGAATACAACAGGAAAGCCCTGCAGCGCATAGTGAACACAGCTGGAAGGATTATTGGTGCTTCACTCCCCTCCCTGAAGGACATTTACACCACCCACCTCACCCGCAAGGCGACCAAAATTGTGAGTGATGCAAGTCACCCCGCTCACAATCTGTTTGATCTACTGCCCTCTGGGAAGAGGTACAGAAGCCTGCGCTCCCGCACTACCAGACTCACCAACAGCTTCATACACCAAGCTGTTAGGATGCTGAACTCTCTCCCTCCTCTCCCCCCTCCACCCTCAGCTACATAACATCCTGGACATTGGACCCACAAATGGCCGCCTGCACCACTCCACTTGCACACTTGTACACTTTGCAACTTGTTGTTGTTGTCCTGGAAACACAACACTTCTGCTGCTCTTACATAACTTGCACCACTATGCCACTTTATTTCTTACTTAGGTCAAACAGAACTACCTCAGCCTCTTATTGGCCTGACTTTGCACTAGTATTTTATTTTATTGACTGTCTATGCACAATTTCAACCAAATTTTGCTGCTCTTATTTTTTCATTATATGTGCCCTCTTATTTACTTATTTACTTACTTTTTTGTTTACTTGAATGTTATGTTTGTCTGTGGACTTAAAATTGTTAAAATATGTCTTGTCTCCACCGTGGGATAGTGAGAAACGTAATTTCGATCTCTTTGTATGTCTGGAACATGTGAAGAAATTGACAATAAAGCTGACTTTGACTTTGACTTTGACTTTGATGTAATGTAATGCAAAAGAAAGCACTATGAGGAACATCTCACAACTAAATAGGTTAATTAGAACCATGATTGGGTGTAAAACGAGCATCCCAGCGAGTCTCTCAAATGTAAAGTTGCCATGAAGAGTAAATCATATTTAGACATTATCCATAAATGCCACCATCCTGAGCCCGAGCTCATTTAAGATGGACAGAGGTGAAATGGAAAACTGTCCTGTCCAAATTTGTAATTAGTAAGAAGAAATGATGGACACCTTATCCTCTGAGCTTATTGGAAAGGGACCATACAACTTGTAATTGGTGCACAGTTCAAATGCCAGCTTCTATGAAATAGGGATGCATTAGTACTTTTGGCATGGGCAGCTTACACATCTGGTAAGTCACAATTAATGCTGAATACTTCAGGTTTTGGGATGTCCAGCTAGAATGGGGCTACATTTTATTTTAGAAGAGGTAATTAAGCATAGTGGCCTTTTACCATACTTTTTTGAAACATGTTGCTGGTATCAAATTCAAAGTGAACAAATAATTAAAAAAAATAAACAGTAAAATTTCCATTTAAGTGGTTGTCTTTGAACCATTCTCAATCAAATATATAATTTAAATGTTTTGCAAAACAGAGAGTTGTGTTTTTTGGAAAAAAGGGTTGTACTTTGCTTGGACAAAAGCTTTCAATTCTGCATCATGTTGTTGTGATACTTTTGACAACATTTCTACTGTATGTGGACAGCCTGTCTATAAAACAGACAATTTCACAGCAGGGAGAAAATCTCAAATCCATGTCACCCGCCTTCC
>NW_027468689.1:22999453-23001953 GCF_046254945.1 Alosa pseudoharengus | reverse complement strand
CAGCAATTCCGGCTGAATTTCCGGCTCCGCTTTCATCAAGGCAAAGCTCGGAGAGAAAGAAAAGAGGAAAGCACAGAAGTCTGAGAGAAGACAGAGTTATTGGGAGGCAGCTGGAATGAGACTCCTCCTGCCACAGATAAGGATGCTTGTTGCTGATACCCTCTTGAGAATGTGCCCAGCTTGAGAAGAGAGGATAGAGTAAAATGGAGAAAGGAAAGAAAAGAAGGAAGAAGAAAGAGAAAATGAGATTTGGACCAAATGGCAAATCGGACTGGAGTTCTCAAGGGCCTTCGCGCACAGTACACTTCTCCTCCCTCGACTATGGCTTTGGAATAATAAAACACAAGGAGGAAGACACACATACACACACACACACACACACACACACACACACACACACACACAAACACACACACACACACATATACTTGCACACACACCCAACCCCACACACACATCCACCCCACCCCACACACACACACACCCACACACATACTTGCACACACACCCAACCCCCCCCCCCCCACACACACACACACACACACACACACATATACACACACACACACACACACACACACACACACACACACACACACACACACACACACACACACACACACACACACTTGCACACACACCCAACCCCACACACACATCCACCCCCCCCCCACACACACACACACCCACACACATACTTGCACACACACCCAACCCCCCCCCCCCACACACACACACACATATACTCAAACACACACACACACACACACACACACACACACACACACTCCCCTCTCTAGCCTAAGACCCGGCTGGGTGTCACCATGCAGACAAGGTACACATGACAGATGTGCTGTCCACAATTAAAATTCTGCTCCTGCAGTGTAGTCCTGCGTGTGGCTGACCCAGCATTTTCCAAGTGTTATGATTTAGTTAACAGTTTTTTTTTCTCATGGAGATTAGCCTGGTAGTAATATGTGGTCCGATAGAACAAAAAAAAACCTTTAGCAAAGTGAAATTAAATCATGTTTAATTAAATTGTACACAATTTAATTCCATAACAATTAGCATAATTTAGCCAACAATATGTGCTGTCGTTCGCTGTGACGGGCAAAGCATAACTTCATTACATAATTACTTCAATAAATCTACATGCCTTGTTCTTCCAGAGAGTCATATGAAACATGTTCCTCCTTATATTACTGTATGTAATTAGACTTAAGTTTATCACATAGGCTATCGTACTTATAGTGTGACAGAATGTCATAGCCAGCCAAATAGATTCTAATCACACACAGTAATTCATGTCTCTTTCATTAAGTATCAATTTCAGACATGCTTTCACAGGTCTGTGACTGTATGTGATATGTCCATTCCTGGCAGGGTTGTAGTGGAGGCTAAACGCAAGTAAACGCAGTTTATCCACCTCTGGAAATTCAGAAATAGAGTTTATCCACCTCTTATTAGAGTTTAATCACCTCTTGTTATTCACCAATTGCAACTTTTAACATTAAAAAATCACACTGTATTATCCACATTCACAATGTACACTCATCAACACTCCAGGAGCCATTTAATACCACTGGTATTGTTATAAACATTGGACAATAACTTCCACCATCATCAAACATGTTCTGAATGCCTTTTTAAAAAATCCGATACCGCATGGCGCAGTCCACCTTACAGTGATCACAGAATTGATAGTTTACCCACCTCTTATTTTACCACTACACCCCTGATTCCGGGGGGTACCACTATTCTTTAGTACACACTTAACTTGGCTGTAAAATACAAATAAAAGATTAAGACATAAATGCAATGTGATGATACTGTGTGTTACAACAGACTCTGGGAATGTGTTTTACTCTCTACCACTGAAGACAGCAGCATTTGCAGACCTAAATTTCAGTTTCATAATCCCCTCCACACTTTTCCAATCAATTACAGCCTCTCTTCTGTGGAGGTTCAAAGGAGAGCAATCATGAATCATGTTATGGGAAAGGAAGGAAAAATAATTGGAGGCAAAGGGTGACGTGCTGCGAGAGATCCTTTGTGTATGTCGGATATTTAATTCAAGTGCAGTACATTAAGAGGGAAGGGAATGGTAGAGTAAGAAATAAAGTAATTGCTCCCACTATATTTAGTAAGTGGGACAGAGTTAGTCCTCTCATAAGTGAGACTGTGTGCACAACAGCGAAACAGCGGCTAACCAACGAGGCTCAGAAGCAACACACACGTGTCCCCATGCTCGTGCTGTTGCAGTAGCTGTCGCTACTGTTAACTTTTTGCTAAAGGAACATGACAACTTATTAATATTTATATATATATATATATATATATATATATATATATGTATGGGATAATGGACGACACGGTGGTCTGTTCACAGAAGTTAATGCACGGTCGAGGTTGTAAAACGGCCCCGACGCGAAGCGGAGGGCCATTTAAACCTCGTAGTGCATTAACTTCTGTGAACACTTCTACTAGTTCTAAATGGATG
>NW_027468689.1:22991953-22994453 GCF_046254945.1 Alosa pseudoharengus | reverse complement strand
GGCCTCTGAAATGCAACTTGAGAATTATTATAGGAGGTATATGACTAACATGTAATTAGGTCTGTGTCTGTGTGTGTGTGTGTGTGCGTGTGTATGTGTGTGTGTGCGTGTGTGCTTGCCCTCCACGTGCTCATGTTAAGTTGACCAGTGTGTGTGTGTGTGTGTGTGTGTGTGTGTGTGTGTGTGTGTGTGTGTGTGTGTTTGTGTGTGTGTGTGTGTGTGTGTGTGTGTGTGTGTGTGTGTGTGTGTGTGTGTGTGTGGGTGGGTGTGCTTGCCCTCCACGTGCTCATGTGTTCTCGTGGCCCTCTCTCCATGTATTTGTCCACTGATGGGGAATATTAGCCAACAGATTTGCTCAGAATAATTTAACTGCCCTGAGGTTGTGTTTGGTGTGCGTCTGTGTGTGTGTGTGTGTGTGTGTGTGTGTGTGTGTGTGCGTGTGTGTGTATGTGTGTTGTTTTCATAGCTGGAGAAGACCGACAAGCTCTTTCTCCCTCAAAAACACATTAATCCACCACCTCCATTAGTGCTGTCTATAACGTGCCGATCACGGGGCGTGTCTGGGGACTGGAGATTAGAAATGTCACTCCCACTCTGACCAGGACAACGCAACTCCCAGTCCTGCCAGCATTTACTCTTCATTACAGTAATGGCCACATTGCTCGTCAGATGCCACACTCCGCTCCGCAACACTTACTTTTGTCTCATTTCGGCCCATTGTCAGTAAATAATAAATGATGGTAGGCAGATATGGCTGCTAGGATATTAGGCGTGTGTGTGTATGTGTGTGTGTGTGTGTGTGTGTGTGTACTCTGTAGATTTCACTTGTTGAGGATCAGTAGGGGTACATGCTGTGTATGCTATTTTCATTTAAGCTAAAGTCTACATAAAATTCACACAAAAAATCTACTCTTTACTCTGCCACATGATCTGAATTTGCTGGACAGCTTTGATAATAAAAAAGCTTTATTTGTCATGCAAATGAAAACAAAAAAGAAATTGCATTTGAATTGTAAAGAAACCCAGAGAGAGAGAGAGAGAGAGAGAGAGAGAGAGAGAGAGAGAGGGAGAGAGAGAACAAGACAGATATAAAAACATGAAAGATCAGAGCTGATTCCTTACCATCGGAATAGTCTTCACTGGGGGGAAAGAAGGTATGGTAGTCTGGTGTTGGGAGAGTACCGGTGATGAGGTCATCAAAGGTCGTCCCGGTAGCCATGGTGACTTGCTGACAGGCCTGACGGAACACTCAGGGAACTCCGGGAAGGAACACTGACAGGTGAATATGTAGACTCGGGTGAAGTAGGGATGATGTAGACTCAGGTCGAGTGAGGATGATGTAGACTCAGGTGTAGTGAGGATGATGTAGACTCAGGTGTGAGGATGATGTAGGCTCAGGTGTACTGAGGATGATGTAGACTAGGGTGTAGTGAGGATGATGTAGGCTCAAAGGCTGGGGGTCTGAAGAATCTTTTGGATGCTGGAGGCCCTAAGGATGCTGTGGGATGGGGAGCTCCTGAGAGGTGAGTACACGGTCCTGATGAAAATAGATAAGATAAATGCATGACATCACATCCCAGCTCATGTGTCGCATGACATCATATGGCAACTCAAGGCAGTGCGTTGGTTTACACTGCAGACTCTTGCAGCTACATACACAGACAATTAAAGGGGCCTTGCCGCCGGAAACCATTTTTTTTCTTGTTGATTTTGAAATCAGATATGTTGATATGAATAGGGGACTGACCAGACCTTTTCAAATGTAACTGTTCCTGTCTGTAACATCTATAGAACACATTTACACAAGGATATTATGCATATTTATTTTATTTTTTTGTCATAGAACTAAATATGAAGGCTCTGTTTATCGGGATACCTTATTATGACCGCCGCGCAGCGAATTAGTCGGATTTTTTTTTTTTTTTTTTTCACATGTCCACATTTCCGTCAAGGATTCCCGGGACACTGTAAGACCGGGTACACGAAACTTGGTGGGCATGTAACCCCACATGGATAGCATGGAACCTCCTTTTTTCGTTTTGAACTGTAGCCCCCCCCCCCCCCCCCCCCCGCTGGACTGGCCCCCCCGAAAGGAGGGTAGGGCAGACACAGTTTTCTGTGAATATCTCGAGAACCGTAGGGTTTAGGAGGACCATTTTTTTTTGTATGTTGATCTCAAGGGCCATGTCCACCCATTCCATAACCACTCATTTCATGTATAGCGCCACCTAGTTAAAAATGAAAAAGCAAAACATTAGGTGTTTTCATCACAATATCTCTGGCTGACATGGTCAAAACTGCACGAAATTGAAAGTTTAGGATCATTACTCCGAATGCATGCCAAGTTTCGTGGACTTTCGTTCATGGGGGGCATTACAATAAAATAATTTATGTGTACATTTAGTGACCGTACACCAACAAGGATTCCCGGGACACTGAAAGACTGGGGTACACTAAAACTTGGTGGGCATGTAACCCCACATGGATAGCATGGAACCAT
>NW_027468689.1:22946953-22989453 GCF_046254945.1 Alosa pseudoharengus | reverse complement strand
GCGCTTCGCTTCTAGTAATGAAGTGTGCAAACAAAGTTATGCTCCTGCGGTCCAGATGACAAGCCTGCCTGCCTGCCTGCTTGCATGCTGTGGCTGACCATGTGTGTAAACCGCACCCCCTAAACTCACGCACACACACACACACACACACACACACACACACACACACACACACACACACACACACACACACAAACTTGCACACACCCACCTACTCACCAGCCCCCCTTATTTCTCTCTCTCTCTCTCTCTCTCTCTCTCTCTCTCTCTCTGTCTCCATCAAGGGCGTGGGCGCCAGATCTGTTGCCTGTGTGCTTCTCAGCTTATCCCCCAGGGACATGGTTCCCCTCCAGCAGCCAGACGCTCAGCACGGGCCTTTTCCTCCCCGTGCAAATACAGCACAGCTGTGCAGCGGCCCCCATGGCCTGGGCCTGGCACTGGGGCAGCAGGGAGGGAGGGAGGGGACAGGCATGCACACAGACAGATATGCAGACAGGCATGCACACAGACAGGCATGCACACAGACAGATATGCAGACAGGCATGCACACAGACAGATTTGCAGACAGGCATGCACACAGACAGATATGCAGACAGGCACGCAGGCAGACAGACAGACAGGCAGACAGACAGGGAGCAGCAGGGACGGAGGGAGGGGACACAGAAAGACAGAAATGCAGACAGACAGACAGGCAGACAAACGGACATGCACCCTGATAGACAGACACACAGACAGGCAGACAGACAGACAGGCAGATACACAGACATGCCAGGGTATGTGTGGTCTTAAAAGCATTGACAAAAACAAGTCTTACATTTAGAGAAACAGACAGATGGACAGGCAGAAAGACAGTCAGACAAATTGACTGACAGGTCAGCAGGCTGGCAGCAGACAGAGAGACAGACAGGTCAGAAGGAAGACCCACTATAACACACAGAGGCAGACCAACAGTCAGAACTACATGACAAACAGTTGTTCCCTGGCAGCCTTGGCTGATAAAGGAGCACTAGTGAGCAGAGTAAGTCCACAGTTTTCTGACACTGAAAACATTTATATATGTGCCTGTGTGTGTGTGTGTGTGTGTGTGTGTGTGTGTGTTTGTCTAAACTCTAGAGACCCACACACACATGCAAACACACACACACACACACACACACACACACACACACACACACACACACACACACACACACACACACAGACACACACACACACAAACACACACACACACACTGTCTGTGTGGGGGATTTGGTTCCCATCTGGCTCGTACACACTGCGTTACATCACTCAACCACACCTCCCTCCACTGTGCTATTAGATCCATGCAGCTGTTGAACACACTGAAGGCATAGCCAGAGTATGCAAAAACCATGACTAGAATGTAAAGACCTGTAAAGAAATAAACAAATAAAACAATAAATAAAAAAGCGTCTGGCCGGGCTACAGATGCAGCCCAAATGACGCTCCTCGGCTCTCTTCGCTTCTTGGCTCTTTTGGCATTAATCCGGGCCGTATGCCCGACGCGCATTTTCCCAGGGCTGCACAGGATGCCAAATATTCTGATAAAGCTCCGCTGACTGGGCACATTAGTCAAAGGCGCGGCCCTCAAGGCTGCGGGGCTTTCTCTCCAGTCGTTCCATTCTACTCTCTTTACCTGAGCGGGGAAATTCAATACAGGCACGGAGACTAGCTCTGGTCGGACTAAATAGGCCGTGCTGCCGTGTTGTTCAATAAATCTGAAACTTCAGCGTGCTGTCGCATCGGCTATGGAATATTCTCAGGAATTAAATTTAGAAAATGGATTAGGAAGTAAAGCAGAGAAGGAGTTCGATGGGGAGGGAGAGAGGGATGAAGAGAGAGAGAAATGGATATGACCCATAATCTCTGATAGCATGAATTTTGAGAAGAACATATTGAACACTCTTTATGGGTTTTATTTAAGACACATTTTTATGACAGCATCGTTTACAGATAAGCTCTCCCAGGCCAGCATGGATTGAAGCTATAAAAGAGGAACTACAGGTTGGTACTCACCACTCACATACAGTATGCCATGCAAAATTCAAGGTGAGTTCTCCTAACTACCCACAGGGAGTCTGTCGGTGGTGGGGCAAACTCAACCTTTGATACGTCAGGATGCTCTCTCTCTCTCTCTCTCTCTCTCTCTCTCTGTCTCTCTCTCTCTCTCTCTCTCCCCCCATCTTGAAATGGATATCCTGTGTTCAAAACCTTGGTGGAGTCAAGGGCATTGCTGGAAAAGGCCCAATTTGCAAAACAAATAGTTTGCTTCTGGTCTTTTGAGGAGCAACTGGAGGCAGTCATGACATGGAATAGTTCTGAGAGACTACAGCTTTTGGACTGCTGATCTGAACTTATTTCATTTTGAAATAATTTACAAACAATGCAGGGATGCACAAAGTCAAAGTATCAGTCCTCCCAACTCTCTCTCTCTCTCTCTCTCTCTCTCTCCCCCCTCTTTCTTTGACTCCTGCAGAAGTGACTGATTGGGATGTTCTGCTGGCGATGGCTCTCTGTAAACGCAATGGCTTTTTAATTACCATCACTTTCTCTGCGGCTCAAACGGATGCGCATTGTCAAAGCTGCAGATGCCAAGGCAAACTGCTGGGGAGACCACGCTTCACCGACACCAGCTGTTCCTCAGCCGTATGGACTATTACATTAATTACGCCGAAAAACACTTTGACCCGCTGTAAGCTGTGCACATAACCAAGATGAAAACAACAATTTAACAGGTTCATTTAATCATTCATGAGCATTTAAAGTTGCACGCATGTGTGGACAAAAGTGTCTATTTACCAACAAACACACCTGCATTGATATAAATTGATATTGTATGTCACTGAGGCATGAGTAGGCCTAAGAGAAGTTCCATCAGTGGTAGACAGATCTCATCAACACCTAAGTAGACAGAGAGACAGAGAGGCAGAAAGATCCCAAGGGTAATTTGTTCTCTGTCCACACGCATGTTTGGAAGTTCCAAATCTGTCCTCAGAGGACACCTGTAGACAGTGGAAGGGACACCTGAACTGTGGGATTATTGACCATTTGTATAAATTACATGACCTTTCACGCCATTGTCAGCATTGTAAAATGCAGAATTTAGCTGGACTAGAGATGCCACCAAAGACAACGAGGCCAGTAAAGCTTGCATTTCAGTCTCCGTGTTGCAGTCACCGCTGGCAGGCTAGTAGTGGAAGTCATACAGTAACCGTCATGGAGACTCAAGAAACATCAGATCCAAAACGGGATAGAAGGTTTCTACATCATCGGTTTCAGATGCTTGCGGATTCACTGTCCACATTAAAAACGCAAATACGTCACCGTTTTCAGATGTTTGTGGATTCACTGTCCACATTCAAATGCAAATACATCATCATTTGTAGATGTTTGCAGATTCACTGTCCACAAGCGCAAAGCTGGAGTTTTCAAGTGAATACTGAGTGTTTTCAAATCCTTTCAAATTGCCGGAGTAGTGTAGATGAGAGGCGAAAATGTGACAAAAATGTTTCGGATTCAAACGAAAACGGAATAGTATGGATGTAGCCTTAGATGTATAAACCTAAGTATCTCTAAACGTAAGTATCTTTATGCATCTCTTTCTAGCTGGTTATGATCATTGATGTGAAGTTCTTATCCTCCATAAATGTGCACGGTAACACTTTACTTGACGGGTGAGTTCATAACACATTCATAGCAGCTGTCATAAACTGCACATAAAACATTCATGACTGTTTCATGAGACATGACTCAACATTCATACCAAACCTTTCATGAATGTGGAAGACAGAACGACGACAACTTGTCAAAATTCAACAATCGCAAAGCAGCATTGCATTGCATAATTTATCATCAGTAAAGCATTTGTTTACACAGTTATAAATTGTTTGTTCATAGTAAATAAGCCTATATCTAAAATATGTTTATACATTATTGTTGATGCTTAATAAATGATGCAATAATATGTTTTTGATGAAGTAATATTTCCATTATTTAGCAGTTGTTACATACACATGCACACATGTAGTGGATATAGAGCTGGGTTAGCATGCAGTAACCCATAAAGTTAGGGGTTCAAGCCCGGGCATCCACCAATGTGGCCTTGCCCTTTAATTTCATTGACATGTGTAAGTCGCTTTGGGTGAAAGTGTCTGCTAAATGAATAAATGCAAATGTAAACTTTATAACTCATTTGTAAATGTGTTGCAAGGCATAAAATGTCCTCACTTTAGATGAGCTCACAAAATATCATTTACTAACCACTTGTAACTCCTGAGTTAATCATGAATTATAGTATTAGGAAGTGGTTTATAAAATATGTATCCTCACTCTAACTAATCTTTAGTGCATGTGTATGTAACTGTTAAATAATGGAAATATTACTTCATCAAAAACATATTATTGCATCCTTTATTAAGCATCAACAATAATGTATAAACATATTTTAGATATAGGTTTATTTACTATGAACAAACCATTTATAACTGTGTGTACAAATACTTTATTTATGAGAATTAACAATCATGAACAAAACATTTTGTAATAGTTTGCAACTGGTTTATAATGGGGAAATGATTTCATTAATAAGCTGTTGTTTCATTATTTGTTAAGTATAAATCATGTACTTACAAACATATTTTTTGGATAGGCTTATTTACTATGAACAAACCCTTTATAACTGTGTGAACAAATGCTTTACTGATGATAAATTATGTATGAACAAGAAATTACTAATGATGAACAAACCATTAACTAATAAGTAACAAAGGCTTAACAAATGATGAATTGTGTGTAGTTATTTGTTTTATGATGTAACATTTGCAGATGATTTCTCATCTTTTGCTACTGGGAATGTCCAACCGTTCCATGTTACACAAATACGGGTCAGCTGAATGTAGGCTCGTTTACTTCCCAGTGTTAAACTCAGTGATTACGAATACTTCACAACTTGTATAGTAAAGTGACATTTGATGTAAACTTCATAAGATATATATGAAATATTTACAAAGGCTGGAGAGAAAAACGGCAATGCTGCTTTGCGACTTTGGACTTTTATTTTGACAAGTTCTCGTCGTTCTGTCTTCCACATTCATGAAAGGTTTGGTATGAATGTTGAGTCATGTCTCATGAAACAGTCATGAATGCTTTATGTGCAGTTTATGACAGCTGCTATAAATGTGTTATGAACTCACCCGTCAAGTAAAGTGTTACCTTATGAAGGGCTTATGCAGGTGTCTTGACATTTTTAAAACAGTGTCAGTGTCACCTTCTGAAAATGCACTGTGCTAGATGAGGTACTGGAATTATTTTAATACAGCTAAGCAAGCCCAGTCGATTGTTTTACTCTGTCTAATAAGTCCCATTACCCAATTTTCATTAAAAGAAACATAGCGTGAAATATTCCATCAATAAAGGGGCTAAGATCAAGCATATCATATTGCAATTACTGCGCTTTAGTTGTGGCAAATGAAAATGTATGTGCACAGTCAATCACTGCAGAGCGGCATATTTAATGCATAAACGCCGGGTTAATATTATGGATGAAATCATTATCTGATGGAGACTACGGTGGTGAACAGAGGAGAGTTTAACCTAACCTGATGCTTGGTATTTTTGGCTGCGAGAGAGAGGCTGTAACAGAGAGAGAGAGAGATGAACAGAATACAGACTGAGAGAGGATGAGACAGAAAGAGAGAGAGAGAGAGAGAGAGAGAGAGAATGAGAGTGATAAATATTCATTGCCGCAGGATGTAGCAGTCAGAAAATGGATTCTGGGATTGCCTTCTTCTGAGCAGCACTTCTGCTTTGCGTGGGGAAAGGTGAGGCTTCAAAGGTAATGTACGCTGCGCACCAGAGCCACATCCCAGCGCACAATTGGCCTGCAACCTTTCAAAAAGAGCGAAGGGGAATAGCAATGAAAAAGAGCATAAATGCATTTCCTGTTGTTGATTTTGTCTGCTTTTCTTGTGTGTAGTGTCTGGTGGTTTTGAAACTTCACTTTGTTAAGCACATTTACTGACTTTAGAGGTCATACCAACAGCCCATAACACAACTGCCTTGTTTACTTAAATATTAATAGATTACACAGTCAGTTGGTGCATATGTATAATTTTGTAGTTATTTACATAGCATGGAACTTTTTGACAAAAGGAATTGCTTTGTTCAGGCTAAATCTCCCACAGTCAGGACCAGATGCTGACCTGTGATGAGAAATGACCAGTTGGAAGACGATGTGCATGTATGAGTGCATGTATACGTGTGTGTGTGCGCCTACATGTGTGTGTGTTTCTGTGTGTGTGTGTGTGTGTGTGTGTGTGTGTGTGTGTGTGTTTGTGTGTGTGTGTGTGAAAAAGCCTCCCACTGTGAAGTTATCTTAAGCCCGCACAGTGTTAGGTGGCAGTTCAGAGCCACTGCATCAGGGTCATCTTCCTCTGAGAACAATGCCTTTGTTTTCACTCTTAAATATCACTGAATGGATTCACATCTTGGTTTGACAATGACACACCAAGGACAGACAGCTCATGTCAATCAACTGTAAGCAGCTGTAATTTCTATTTATACACATGAAGACAACAACAAGAAGCAAATCGATTTAGCGTGGTGAAACTCCTGGAAGAATAGTGTAGACAAAAAAAACAAACATGTACACACACACACACACAGACACACACATACTGTCTTACAAGGCACCAACTGAGCCATTTCCTTTTAACCTGTTCATTCTTCTCTCCCCCCCCCCAACACACATACTTCCAATTGCGCTCCTCCCCATCCAAAAAAGGAGGAAATATTTAAATGTGCTCTAAGCGATGCTGGGTCGTTGCTTCTGTTGATGTTCAAACAAAACAGAGAGCTAGCTCGCTACTCCCTCCCCCTCCCTCCCGTGCAATGGAAACTGTCTTAAACACGCATCTTGTCAGTGATTGGCTGGAACAGTTTTTTTTTTATGGTCCAGGCTGGACCACGCTGTTTTTGGACCCTAGGCTGTCCACAGAGACCGTGTGTTTTTACAGTGTATTGAGGGCACAGGCAGCTAGCGGCTGGTGAGGAGATGTTTACTGTATGTGACAAAAAATAGTTAAGCTTAGAAACCGTGTAACATTGCTTAGAGCACCTTTAATAGGAGACAACACACCGAGAACTGAATGCAGGCGCCCCTAACCACTACCCATGACAACGAATAAAAAGATAAAAAAGAAGGGAGTAAAACTGAAGGAGAAGAATAAGCACTGTGGCCTCTGTGTGTCTGGAGGCAGGAGGTGTTATCAGTGGAGCTATCGGACGTTATCTTGTGTGTGTGTGTGTGTGTGTGTGTGTGTGTGTCTGTGTGTGTCTGTGTGTGTGCGTGTGTGTGTGTGTGGTGGGGGGGTGGCTTATCGCCGGACGGCTGGAGACACTGGGGGCACACAGCACACTGTTAATTAGACCAGGCTGACACGCACCCCCGCCTCCATCCCACACACGCACACACTCACACACACACACACACACACACAC
This sequence comes from Alosa pseudoharengus, assembly GCF_046254945.1. Classification (NCBI taxonomy): domain Eukaryota; kingdom Metazoa; phylum Chordata; class Actinopteri; order Clupeiformes; family Clupeidae; genus Alosa; species Alosa pseudoharengus. Next base: position 22,981,937 of record NW_027468689.1, on the reverse strand, counting down.
TCACACACACACACACACACTACTCCTTACCCTCATCTGCGGAGCCCCCAAGGAGAGATACACTGATGCCAGATTAGACCTCCCAGCTGCAGGTGTGTCTGTGTCTATTCACGTCTCTTTGTGTGTGTGTATCTGTGTGTGTGTGTGTGTGTGTGTGTGTGTGTGTGTGTGTGTGTGTGTGTGTGTGAGTGTGTGTGTGTGTGTGTGTGTGTGTGTGTGTGTGTGTGTGTGTGTGTGTGTGTGTGTGCAAGTAGCAAGACACAGAAAAGATGGACCACCATCTCTCATTCTGCCCGCCCAGTCTCCTGCAGTGACAATGGCCTCATTGTGTGTACCGTAATTTGCAAGAAGAAGAAGAAGATAGAAATGACTAAGAAGCAGCATTTACTGTATATTCTGAAGAGAGACAATTATCTTCTCCGGCTGGAGGACTTACAATAGAGAGAGAGAAAAAGTGCTTCCCCTGCTTTTGTGGCTGTAGGGTCACGTGCGGGAATGATAAGGGGACATGTATGGTGGGCATGAAAATTGATTGTCTCCTTTCATTTGCAGTGAATCATCGCGGTGTGATAATAGTCCCCTGAAGCTTTGTGTCTTGGCCCCTTGTGTTGGTGTCTTGTGTTTGTCTATTGCGGGTTGATGAGGTTTAATGTATGGTAATCTTTACTGATGTGTCACCAACAGGGGGCGCTGTGAACTTGTCAGTACGCAGTGGTTTCAGGCAGCTCTAGCTCTCCACAGGATCCTCGGCCCTATGCATAGGCAGTCCTGTTGAGCCCCATAAAAAAGGCAATAAAATATAGTCCAGACTTTTCACAGGGCCCTCCCTCCCCTTGGGGCCTTAGTAATCAGTACTGGTTTTACCCCCAGTCCAACGCCCCTGGCTCTCCATGTGTTTGTGTATTGCCATCATGCTGCTTATGTTGTTAGGACATATTGCTCTCTCTTTCTCTCTCTCTCTCTCTCTCTCTCTCTCTCTAAAGGCTAAAGTAAAAGAGACAGCACATTCTTAATTTCTGTATCATCACTGACCAGAGAGTGGTGGCTCATACAAAACCACAGAGTATGTCCAAGATGAGCATGTGCACAGACATACACACAGAGATAGACACACACACACACACACGCGTGAGACAGAGGGCTCTCCATCTTTATGGAGTAAATGCCAGGACATGAGCACACATACACACACATACACACACACACACACACACACACACACACACAAGAGGAATCTCTCTGACGTTCACTTGTATTCCTGGTTGGTGGGGGTCATTGCAGGCTCTCTGGTTATCAATCACATCATTGATGGAATATGCTGCCATGGGTCCCCTTGACCTGAGCCAACCATCTGGACAGAAGCTGGCACACATCCACTCATGATTGGAGCCAAACCTGTTGGGCAGGTACAATTCATTACTGCATGCATCAGTACTGAAGATGCAAGGGCCTGTATGTAGGAAATTACAGTATATACTGTACTGCATATCCATAGACCCTGTCAGAGCAGCTGCTATGTGATCATCATAATCACCTGATCTCACCCACTGACCTCAGAAGAATACTGGATTGAGCAACCGAATGTTTTTGTCCTGTCAACAATGACCCCAGGCGTATTTCAAATGGCACTATGGTGTTCGGACCACTTTCGTGTAATGCCACATTGACACGCACACCAATCACGACTTTGTCAATGATATTAATCAACTCTAACATGTTTCTATAATGTCCACACTAATTTGTATCATTTAGAGTTACGCAAAAACTTTTCCAAGAACAATTACATTTTTCTTGACAATGTTTACAGTAATAGGGTCAACTGGGGTGTACGGGACAGACTCCAACTCAAGGTTCAAGGTGTGTGTGTGTGTGTGTGTGTGTGTGTGTGTGTGTGTGTGTGTGTGTGTGTGTGTGTGTGTGTGTGTGTGTCTGTCTGTCTGTCTGTGTCTGTCTGTGTATGTGTATGTGCACACGCTCACCCCTGGATGTCGGGGGATTGGGGTGTACAGGACAGTCTCCATCTGCAGGTGACAGGACAGAAAAACCAGATGAGCTTAGAGAATAAGAAATGGTCACCAATGCACTTTTGTTCGCTTTGAAAGCCTAGTTCATTTACATTCGAGTTAGAGTTTAGAAGGTAACTTAAACAGTATACTGTACAAGTCCCGAGTCTGAATCCAAAGTATATTCTACAGACTTCACTGTCACTCTGCACGCTAAAAATCACCCTGAAAAAATCCCCCATAAACAATCCTTTTACGATGGAGAATCATCTGCCTTTGTTCTTTTGTCCTCTGCATGTTCCTCTGGATAAAATTCCTCTGCACTAGTTATGTTAATGTACATACTGTAGACTTAAAACAGCCCCACATCAATTTGTTATTTAAACATTAAATATAATTTTTGATCTGGACTTTTTTACCATATGATACCATATGGGCTATGTGTTGAAGAGACTAGAGAACCATCTGTCCCTGTTCAAGCAGAAACTTCTGATGGAACAGGTGGTATTCTGGATTTGGATTGGATTTTTTTTCATATTATAACCCAACTTTACAAGCTCAGCATTTTATTGATCAAAATAGCCAAATTGATGAATATTTAGAGAGTTGGAAAACTTCTAAGCTGAAACTTTTTGAGGACAGGTCTGTAATGATATTTACAATCGATTGGGAGGATGAAAACAAATGATGTTTGTTGCGTTGATATTTTACCCCACACACTTGCTCTGCTTACTACAAACAAACATTTTTCATCTGTCTTCTCAAACTGAATATTTTAGATAGCTCTGAATAACAAGAAAGCTACTGTATAAACTTGCTTAGACAAAAACACAAAGGCATGCATTTTATGATTCTGTCAGCCAGCAAAGTTATAGCATCATACATAGCAAAGATAAATTCTCATCCTCGCAGGCATGACATCTTGAAGAATCTAGAAACACTCATAGTGTTTTCTCTCATCCACACAAGCTGATGGGAAGAATCCTGAAGGGGTTTGAGTCAGTTATGTGGGATGGAGCAGGTTATTGGGGGTCCAATGAGGTGCCGGGTTGCCTAGTGATCTCCCAGGCGACGGTGTCTGCAACCAAAGGATAAGTGGGCTCAGGAGGTACCCCTACATCCCCTACACCCTGCTACCCACCACCCCAGGTGGGACTCCCAGCTGTCTGTTCTGGGGGATTAGTAAGGTGTATGTGTGTGTGTGTGTGTGTGTGTGTGTGTGTGTGTGTGTGTGTGTGTGTGTGTGTGTGTGTGTGTATGTGTGTGTGTGTGCGCGCATGTGTGTGTGTGTGTGTTTGTGTGTGTGTGTGTGTGTGAAAGAGAAGGTAGGTGTATTGGATTCTCAGGCCCTTGTGCATCACCCTCTCTGTATGTGACACACACGTATACACAAACAGAGACATACTGTACATACAGACACACACACACACACACACACACACACACACACACACACACACAGAGAAACATATAAATGGCTAAATATGTATGTAAGTATGTAAGGATATAGGAGGGATATGTGGGGAATCTATGAGGTCCTCCTTTGCTGCATCCTCACCACCCACCCACCCACCCACATACACACCCCCCCACCCCACACACACACACAGACACACACACACACACACACAAACCCACACACATAACATACACATAAGACAAGACACGTAAATGCCACCAACGATTTCACACATGGTGCCACACGTCACGTGGCAGAGGAATGGATCAGAGAGGGAAAGGAAACGATAATAATCAGAGTGGGATCTGTGTATATGTGTGTGTGTGTGTGTGTGTGTGTGTGTGTGTGTGTTTGTGTGTGTGTGTGTGTGTGTGTGTGTGTACGTGCGTGGGCACATGCATCTCTGTGTGTGTGTGTCTGTATCTGTGTGTGTGTGTGTGTGTTTGTTTGTTTGTTTATTTGTCTGTATGTTTGTTTGTTTGTTTGTTTGTGTTTGTTTGTTTGTGTGTGTGCGCGCACATGCACCTGTCTGTGCTTGTGTGTGTGTGTGTGTGTGTGTGTCTGTGTGCTTATGTCTGCAACTGTGTTTGTGTGTGTGAGTGTGAGTGTGAGTGTGAGTGTGTGTGTGTGTGTGTGTGTGTGTGTGTGTGTGTGTGTGTGTGTGTGTTTGTGTGTGATAGTCTGTGTGCGCATGTCTGCATGTGTGTGTGTGTGTGTGTGTGTGATAGTCTGCGTGCGCATGTCTGCATCTGTGTTTGTGTGTGTGTGTGTGTGTGTGTGATCGTCTGCGTGTGCATGTCTGCATCTGTGTTTGTGTGTGTGTGTGTGTGTGTGTGATAGTCTGCGTGTGCATGTCTGCATCTGTGTTTGTGTGTGTGTGTGATAGTCTGCGTGTGCATGTCTGCATCTGTGTTTGTGTGTGTGTGTGTGTGTGATAGTCTGCGTGCGCATGTCTGCACCTGTGTTTGTGTGTGTGTGTGTGTGTGATAGTCTGTGTGCGCATGTCTGCATCTGTGTTTGTGTGTGTGTGTGTGTGTGTGTGATAGTCTGTGTGCGCATGTCTGCACCTGTGTTTGGTTTTAAAACAGTGACGCCATCTCTGTGTCAGCGATCAAATCAATCCTGACAGGACTGCTGTTGTCTTCAGCGAGGGGGCTCTTCACAGCCGGGGCAGTTAATGAGTGTGAACCCTGCCCCTCTGGCCATCCGTAGATGGGTGGGGTGGGGTGGGGTGGTGGGGGGCAGATAGGTGAGGTGTCAGATGCGTCACACATTCACCACCACCACCCAGTGACAGCGCCCTGCGACTGTGGCATCAACATCAACACAATCTTCCCACCATGCAGCTTCAGTCCTTTCAAATGTCAGGGGAGACAGCCAATTAATGTGTGTGTGTGTGTGTGTGTGTGTGTGTCTGTGTCTGTGTATGCACATGACTTTTGATGTTAGTGTGAAAGTGTTTTTCAGGTTTCTCACTATAGTTGTGTGACTATGGATCTTTTTTCATCAACACCAACTCAACCTTCCCACTAAAGAAGATTTGTCCTGTTACAGTAATTGTCTGTGGACTCTGTATGTGTCAGGGCACACAGACTCAGGAAACAAGGTTAGGATCAATCAAGTCGTTTTAATTTATAAAACAGCAACCAAGGCAGGAGAAGTTAAACAAGGTCTTGAAGTGAAGTTAACGCTCAGAAGATCTTGACTTGACAAACAAGGCAGTCCTACATAAAGGCTCCACTCTTGCAAGAGTAATCGTCCAACAGAAAGAGTCCAATAGAAAATGTCCAACATAAAAGTTCTACAACCTGGGACGTAACAGGAAATTCCAGAAACGAGGAGCTGGGCTTGGAAACAAGGAGCAGTCCGTGCGCTGGAGTAAGTGTCTCCGTTGAAGAGGCCAGACAAAGTGAGCAGAGTGACAGGGGTTTATATGGGCAGTAGGAGATTGGCTACAGGTGCTGGGGAGTGGCAAACGGGAGATTGGATGATTGGGTAATCAGTAGACAGGGGAATTAGATTGGGAGATCGTTGGAGCAGAGTGACGAGGAGGAGAGACTGGTGGAGAACCTGGTGGTGTCGTGACATTACCCCCCCCTTCAGGAGCCGCTTCCAGGGACGAGGTGACACGTCGTCACGGTCGGCCACGGCCGGGGGGGCCTGGTCGACAGGGATGGGTGCGATGGAACTCAGCAAGGAGGGCTGGGTCCAGGACGTCAGATCGGCACACCCAGGACTGGTCCTCTGGACCGTAGCCCTCCCAGTCGACCAGGTATTCCAACTGACCTCTGCGATGCCGAGAGTCCAGGATGTCACGGATGGCATAGACAGGACCCTCGTCCAGGAAAAGCGGCAAGGGGGGGGATCAACAGCGGCACCAGGCTCTCTGGAGGAAGGAGAGAGAGATGAGTTAAAGGGTTTTAGAAGAGACACATGGAAAGTCGGGTGGATTCGGTAATGAGCAGGGAGCTGGAGGCAATAGGTGACAGGGTTGATCCGGTGAGTTATGGTGAAGGGGCCGATGTATCGAGGGCTAAGTTTTTTGCATGGCAGACGCATTCTGATGTCCCGGGTAGACAGCCACACCTTTTGACCCACTTCATACTCCGGTGCTGAGGATCGTCGTAGGTTGGCATGGCGACTGTGGCGATTGATGGCCCTCTGTAGATGGTGGTGTGCTTCACCCCAGACCCTCTCACTTTCCTGATACCAACGGTCTACGGCAGGGACATCAGAAGATTCTCCCGTCCAGGGGAACAGTGGAGGTTGGTGACCAAGGATGCATTGGAATGGTGTCAGGCCAGTGGAAGGTTGACGCAGAGAGTTCTGCGCATACTCGGCCCAGGGTAAGAATTGACTCCAGGTGTTTTGGTGCCGGTGACTGTAGGTTCGAAGGAATCGGCTGATCTCCTGAACCTTCCGTTCTGTTTGTCCATTTGTTTGGGGGTGATAGCCTGACGTCAAACTCACGCTTACACCCATCAGGTGGAGAAAGGCTCGCCAGAAGCGGGGAATTAATTGGGGTCCTCTGTCCGACACCACATCTTCAGGGATGCCATAATTTCTGAACACGTGAGTGAATAGGGCCTCTGCTGTCTCAGCTGAGTGGACTCTTGAGTGGAATGAGTTTGCAGGCTTTGGAGAATCTGTCGACCACCACAAGGATGCAGGTATTGTCTTTGGACGGTGGGAGGTCTGTGACAAAGTCGACTCCAAGGTGCGACCAAGGCCGCTGTGGCACAGGTAGAGGAATCAACTTCCCCACAGGGAGGTGACGAGGAGTTTTTGCCATTGCGTAGTCTTGGCATCCCGCAACAAACCTGCGGATGTCCCGAGTCATGCCAGGCCACCAATAGCGATCTCGGAGAAGTGTAAGGGTGGCGTTGGTCCCAGGGTGTCCAGTGCCGGGGGTGCAGTGCGCAGAGGTGAGGAGTTGAATTCTGAGCTGACGAGGAACGTAGGCACGAGCAGCTGGGGCATTCGGTGGAGCCGGGTCGGACTCCCTGGCAGCGGCCATCTGCTCATCCAGGGACCACAGGAGGGGACTCAAGATGGACTCATTTGGCAGGATGGGTTCAGGTTGCTCACTGGACTCCTCTGGATGGTGAATTCTTGATAGGGCATCTGCCCTAGTATTACGTGATCCAGGTCTGTAGCTGATAGTGAAATCGAAGCGAGTGAAAAAGAGGGCCCATCTGGCTTGGCGGGGGTTGAGTCGTTTTGCTTCTTTAAGGTATTGGAGATTCTTGTGGTCAGTAAGGACTGAGAATGGGTGTTTCGATCCCTCAAGCCAGTGTCTCCACTCCTCCAGGGCTAGCTTGATGACAAGTAATTCACGATTACCGATGTCATAATTACGTTCCGCTGGGCTAAGCTTCCTAGAGAAGTAGGCACAGGGAGGATCACCTTGGTACTGAGAAAGGACGGAGCCAACTCCAGTGGTGGATGCATCCACCTCAACGATGAACTTCTTCTCAGGGTCTGGGTGGCGAAGGACTGGTGCAGATGCAAAGGCCCGTTTCAACTTTTGGAAGGCCTCTGAAGCTTCAGGAGTCCGGAGTAGAGAGGTGAGGGGTGCTGCGGTCAGACTGAAGCCGTGGATGAAGCGCCTGTAGAAATGTGCAAACCCTAAGAAGCGTTGGAGTCCTTTGACTGCGTGTGGAGCATCCCAGGAGAGGACCGCCTTCACCTTCTCGTCATCCATACTGATTCCGTGGCCGCTGATGTTATAGCCCAGGAATTGCACGGAGGTTTGGTGGAAGAGGCACTTCTCAGACTTCGCGAAGAGCCGGAACTCCCGCAACTTCATCAGGACCAGGGAGACGTGCTTGACATGATCGATCTGTGGGGTTGGCTGAATATATGAGTATGTCATCAATGAAAACCATGACAAACAGATTGAGATATTCTCTGAACACTTAATTGATAAACCCCTGGAAAACTGAGGGTGCATTAGACAAACCGTAGGGCATTACCAGGTATTCGTAGTGACCAGTGGGGGTGACAAAAGCGGTCTTCCATTCGTCGCCTGGGCGAATACGGACTAGATTGTAGGCACTTCTCAGATCCAGTTTGGAGAATACCTTGGCATCACGCAGTTGCTCAAGAGCTGCCGGAACAAGTGGAAGGGGATATCTGAACTTCACTGTGATCTTATTCAGTGCACGGTAATCGATGCAGGGTCTAAGTCCACCATCCTTCTTAGCCACGAAGAAGAAGGAAGAAGCCACTGGTGGTTTTGACGGGCGTATGTATCCTAATTGTAGAGCTTCCTCAATGTAGTTCTTCATTGCCTCTTGCTCAGGGACAGAGAGTGGGTAGACCTTTCATCGTGGTAGGGGCTGACCAGGTGCCAGGTCGATTGCACAATCCCAGGGTCGGTGTGGAGAAAGGTGAGCTGCACGGCGTGGACAGAACACATCGCTGAAGGAGGAGTATTCAGGTGGGACAACTACTGGACGACTCTGCCCTGGACTTTCAATGGTGGTTGCATTGAGTGACAACCTTGGTGAGAGAGTACAGGGGCGAGGGAGTTTTGGGAAACAGTTGGTATGGCATTCCTTTCCCCATTGAAGGATTTCTCCAGTGGACCAGGAGATCACAGGTGCATGTTGGATAAGCCAGGGGCATCCTAGAATCAGATCGACTGTGGAGTCTTCAAGGATATAAAAAGTTACATTCGCCACATGTAGACATCCAACACGCATCACTAGGTTATTAGTGTGATATTGGACCTGCTTGCGGGCTAAGGGCTTACCCACTATTGAGTGGACGTTGAGGGGGGCAGTGCAGCGGGTCCTCAGGAGCTGGAAACGCTGGACAAGGGACCCGGAAATGAAGTTCCCGGCTGACCCTGAATCCAGGAGAGCAAAGACTGTGTAGGTGGACATTGCATGGGACAGGGCAACTTCAATGAGTAATGGTTTGTAGAGCACAAGAGGAGTACTCACGATACCGACCATGGGTCGTGGTGGGCGTGTAGGGCATCTAGTGATGTAGTGGCCCGAAGTCCCACAGTACTGACATAGACTTTGGGTCATGCGTCGCCGGCACTCTGCTGGGGTGAGTCGCAGGGAATCTACTTGCATTGCTTCTGTTCCAGCAGCTGCATGTCAGTCATAGAATTGGGGAACAGACGCTGAAGTGGTATGGCGGAGGTCCTTGAAGCAGCACTCTCGGCGGTTGGCTACTCGAACGGCGAGCTGAATGAATCTCTCCAGTCCTATGGCGTCATCATATGGGGACAGCTGGAGACGGAGAGAGGGTTCCAACCCTTGTCTGAAAACGGTGAGCAGTGCTGGTTCATTCCACCCACTGATAGCAGCCAAGGTTCGGAATTGGATTGCATACTCGGACACCGACCTCCTGCCCTGCCTCAGGGCATGCAGTTTTGCTTGGGTGGAGGAATCGCCCTCAGGTAGGTCGAACACTTCCTTGAAATGAGCCACGAAGTTGTCCACCGATGCTACTGTGGGGCCATTTTGTCTCCAGACACTTTCAGCCCATTGCAAGGCACGCCCCGAGAACAGAGAGATGATATAGGCTACTCGCGATCGGTCTGCAGGGAATCTGTGTGGCTGCATCTCCCAGGCCAATGAGCATTGCAACAGAAATCCCTTGCATGCCTCTGGAGTTCCAGAATATGGCACTGGATTCACCACTGCGTTCCCTGGAATCATAGCTGGAGGTGCTACTGGAGCTGCTGTGGCAGCGGCAGCTGCTACGGTTGCAGAGTTGGGAAGTGTTTGCCGTGCATTGTCCACCATTCCCTGGAAGGGATCCACATGTTCAGCTCTTAATGGTTGAGGCTCCATTGCCTGGTCTGGCCTTCTGTCAGGGCACACAGACTCAGGAAACAAGGTTAGGATCAATCAAGTCGTTTTAATTTATAAAACAGCAACCAAGGCAGGAGAAGTTAAACAAGGTCTTGAAGTGAAGTTAACGCTCAGAAGATCTTGACTTGACAAACAAGGCAGTCCTACATAAAGGCTCCACTCTTGCAAGAGTAATCGTCCAACAGAAAGAGTCCAATAGAAAATGTCCAACATAAAAGTTCTACAACCTGGGACGTAACAGGAAATTCCAGAAACGAGGAGCTGGGCTTGGAAACAAGGAGCAGTCCGTGCGCTGGAGTAAGTGTCTCCGTTGAAGAGGCCAGACAAAGTGAGCAGAGTGACAGGGGTTTATATGGGCAGTAGGAGATTGGCTACAGGTGCTGGGGAGTGGCAAACGGGAGATTGGATGATTGGGTAATCAGTAGACAGGGGAATTAGATTGGGAGATCGTTGGAGCAGAGTGACGAGGAGGAGAGACTGGTGGAGAACCTGGTGGTGTCGTGACAGTATGAAGAGTTGGTTTCCAAAACGCTATATCTTCCATTTCGACGAACTTTCATAAATCATTTTTTTACATTTTGTTTTTCAGGTAATTTCAGTGCAACTGTAATTGGGTTGTTGTTATTTGATTTATCTTTACTCAGTCAAAACTGTAATTGTATTGATATGACCTAAAATACGCAATTCAATAACATTTTAGAGATAGCGTTTGTAGAGATATAGAGTTTCGGAACAAATCTGTTTATATGTATTTGTACTGTATGTATGTATGTATGTATGTATGTATGTATGCATGTATGTATGTATGTTTGTGTGAGCTTGAATGTGTGTCTCTGTTTGCTTGTGAGCATACATGCTTGTGTTGATGTGTATGTGAAAGTGTGTATGCTTTCGCATGTGTGTGTGTCTCTCTCTCTCTCTCTGTGTGTCTCTGTGTGTGTGTGTGTGTGTGTGGGTGGGTGTGTTTGCAACGTGCTATATGGAGTGTATTAAGGTGTCACAGCCCTGATCACCAGCAACATTACTCATATTGGAGGCAATAAGCCAAATCTTAGTGTTTATAGGTGCATATGAATTAATGGCAGCAGGCTAGGCTAGCTGTCGAGGCAGAGTTGGGGAAGCGGTGAAATAGAGTCATGTCCATTATTTATTGAACACCTACATATATTATGCAGACACCAGGGGGATATGAAAACAACATCTTGAATGTCATTGGCATCACCTCTTCACCACACCTCTGCCAGCAAGCTCTCATTAGCATACGCATCTCTGATGGTACTGGACACCTGCACCCATGTGGGGTTGAGCAGGCATAGTTCTGTCACGGAGTTCAGAGGATCTATTTTCTGAGCAGGTGAAATATGTCTGTGGTTAGCTAAGCACCAGTGAATCATATTCTGATTGGCACATTTATTTCAGAGGAAGTAATTATGGTGTGTATGGATATGCATGCTCATATTTACCGTCCTCGGTGGAGTCAGTGGAGGAGGCCGGATATTGTGCGGTAGCACAGTAATGTGGAAGCGACAGAATTGCTGACTGCTAATGTTTTCTGTGATTTCCTGAGGATTAGTGACTTAGGGAAGAAGCTCTCGCTCAATCTGCCTTACAGGAAGGAGAAGAAAGGGAGAGATAGTAGAGACAGAGAGATACGTTAGAGAGGCTTTCGGGATCTGTCAGATTGCTTTACATGTGTCTCTGATAAGCAGGCCCATTACTGTAAGATGTAATACTCATTTCGACTCGTTGGGGAGGGTCACGCACGTGTCTAAGTTTGACCAGGATAGGAGCCCTCCTCCTGCTGTCTGTCTGAGAGCTTTCTGTTGAGACAAAAAGAGTCTGGAGAATTTCAAGGTGACTGCAACCAATATCTTTGTCTTACTATTTACTTGTCTACTTTACTTTTATGTCCAACTTTCTCTTTTCCTCTTTTACGGTAATCTACTCTATCTATCTATCTATTTATCTATCTATCTATCTATTGTATGTATCTCTCCTTCTGCTTCTTTTTCCGTCCTCATTTCTCTCTATCCCCCACTTTCCTCTGTCCTCTACTTTAATCTATCCTCTGTTACAGTTTTTCTCAGTCACTTTGGTGCATTTATTAAATCAATTAGTACAAACTGCACCGCATAGTGGATAACCTGCAAAAGTGCGTATCTTGCTCAAAATGCTTAGTTTATGTCTCTAAAGCAAATATTGATGCCAATGAAACAGTCAGTGCAATCAAAACAAGTCATGATGCCATTGTTTATGTCAAGATCGTCAAACTGTTTGTCTTGTTGTCAATGTGACAGTTTACTCTTTAAGTATTTTCTAATGTATAAGTAAGTATATATACTCCTTTGATCCCGTGAGGGAAATTTGGTCTCTGCATTTATCCCAATCCGTGAATTAGTGAAACACTCTACGCATACAGTGAACACACAGTGAGGTGAAGCACACACTAATCCCGGCGCAGTGAGCTGCCTGCAACAACAGCGGCGCTCGGGGAGCAGTGAGGGGTCAGGTGCCTTGCTCAAGGGCACTACAGCCTTGCCTACTGGTCGGGGTTGAAACCGACAACCCTCCGGTCACAAGTCTGAAGTGCTAACCAGTAGGCCACGGCTGCCCCCAGCTAATGAACAATGCACAAGGCAGCACTATTTTCTATTTCAAAGCCACAAAGTTACACATTATTGTGTCTGGATGGGGTTGATTGCAAGACAGTGGATGTGTTTCAAAGTTTATTTCTGTTGACAGACATTGTGACAGTATAAAGGTAAAAAAAGGCTTTTACAGCATTGTGCAAATGAAAAATGGCTAATGTACAGTGAAATCCCCCTTGGTCAGAGCTGTGCACCACTGTACCACTGTACCTTTCTATACATCCTGACGTTCCTGTCTGTCAGGTCACATACATTTATATATACCAGACAGACTATGACAACTAGTTATGACAGCTAGTTCAACACATTGACACATTGACATGACACAAGCGATGAAATAAGGCCAATTTGTTTTATGAGGTAGGACTATTCAGCAGGGAACCAGTATAGTGCATTTTGACCAACATGACATTAGCCATTGAAAAGAAAAGAAAAAAACAGCAGACATTTGTACAAAATCAGTTGCATGGATATACGAAAGCATTGCTTTTTTTTCAAGATGGGGAGAAACTGCTTCAATGATGTACACGTGATAAGATTATGATGATGCACACGTGATAAGATTATATGGAATCTGAACAAACTGTAAACTCTCTGTCTTCCTCCAACCTTCCCTCTATACTCTGTTAAACTCTCCCTGTGTCCCCCTCTCCCTCTATCCTTCCTTAAACTCTCCCTGTGCCCCTCTCTTCTCTCGTTAGGGCTTAATGTCCATTTGGAAGTTGTCTGCCTCATAAGCTGGTGTTTTAATTCAATTTTATCGAGGCAGTTTAGTAGCTTGTGTGGAGTAATGGGACTACAGAGCCTCAAGGGACCTAAGAAAAAAGAACGAGAGAGAAAGAGAGAGAGAGGGAGAGAGAGAGTGAGACTGTTCGCCTCTCACACCTGGCAGATGCTGCCATCCACGTCAATATGTTTATGCTCTCGCATAGCAATTCAAGGCCTCCTTAAAGCGAGTGTGGTGACAAAGACGATAATACCATACAGTAGCCGTAGATCAGAAGACATTTGGTGACAAGAACACCCCCCTGATGCTTTGAACATTCTTTCACTCTCTCTCTATGGTGAGGATGAAAGGCCTGTCCTCGAGAAATAAAAAATTAAAAAGAAGATAAGAGATGATTTGAAAAAGACTTCCACCTCGAGGCCAACTTTATTTGTGATATTTGTGTTTTGTGTGTGTGTGTGTGTGTGTGTGTGTGTGTGTGTGTGTGTGTGTGTGTGTGTGTGTGTGTGTGTGCGTGTGTGAGGGCGTCTGAGGTAAGAGAACAGAGAGGGGAAATGTAATATTTCAATGACAAAATCTACAAATCATTGCAAATGACTTGTCACATTGGCAAGAAGAAAAAGTCAAAGAAGTCACCGAAGTCACAGTCAGAGAAGTCAAAAGAGTCCAAAGAGGCGCATAGTGCTCTGGTGGAGCCCACATGGTTTGTGCTGCTTCAGGTGCAAATGAAAGAGGCGGCGTGGAACAGCTGCTGTTTTTCTCGCTGTCTTGTGAATACTCATCCTTCATGACAACTTTGATGACAACTTATTCCCACAGGGGAAAAGGCACTGGGTGAGCCTCCAACACACACACATGCCTTTGGTGTGTGTGTGTGTGTGTGTGTGTGTGTGTGTGTGTGTGTGTGTGTGTGTGTGTGTGTGTGTGTGTGTGTGTCTGTGTGTGTGTGTCTGTGTGTGTGAACTTGTGTGTCTGTGTGTGTGAACTTGTGTGTCTGTGTGTGTGAACTTGTGTGTCAAGTGAGGCAACAGCAACACAGGAGGTAAAAAGGTGCCTCAGATGATATGTGAGTGAAACTAAACAGAGGCAGAAGAAAGAGAGAATCACATTAAAAATATGAGCAAAGACAAAAGCAAGACAGAGAGGATGAGAACCTTGGACAGACCAAAGAAAAAGTGGGCGTGATAGAGAACAAGAGAGAGAGGATCTAGACAGGTGTGATCACCATACAGAAGGACTGAGAGAGAGAGAGGGATAGAGATGAAGACAGAAAGAGAGGGAGAGCGAGATAGAGAGAAGAGTCACTGTAGAAATATGAAGTAAAGAGAGATAGAGAGAGATAGGAAGAAGAAGAAAAGTCACAGTGGAAATATGATGTAAAAAAAGAGGGACTGAGAGATACAGAGGGCCAGATATAGAGAGATACAGAGAGAGAGAGAGAGAAGGCCAGAGACAGAGAGATACAGAGGCAGGAGACTGCAAGCGATCGATGGAGTGAAATGACAGCTGCGGCCCCAGTGGTGTGCTTGATGTTGGGGAGCGCGACACCACTGGCCCCCTCTGGCCCCGGGGGCCCTGGGGAGACGAGGCCCTCCAGCACCCCACCGGCCGCCTCTGTCATCGGCTCTCTCTCCCCGCGTCTGATGAGCCGTCGGGGGCTCGCTGGCAGCTTGGCCTCTCTAGCACTGAGAGGGTCCTGGGGGTAAATGCCAGAGCTCTAAGAGGATATTGATGGCTCTCTCTCCCCCCTGGGGTTTGTGTGTGTGTGTGTGTGTGTGTGGTGTGTGTGTGTGTCAGGCGTCTTACCTTAAATAAAACTGCTGCTGAGGTTGTATAGTTATTATATGTATGGCGATTCCCAGTTAGGTGTCACATTGATTCACATTAAGGTAGATGAGATCTACCTTACTGTATGGGAGGTACTTATCTTAAAGGTGCTATATGTGAGCAATTTGTTGTAATAAATCAGAAAATGACCATAATATGCCATCAGAGATAAAAAAAAACCATGTTATTTTTAAGTACTGGCTTCACTGACAACAATGGTACAGCCGAGATATTCACAATTCAAACTTTAATTTGCAGTCTGCAAACACTGTTTATGTTTTAAGTTTGTGTTTTGGCCTGCTGCGTCACCTTCCGCCAATTTACCAATCACACAGCTAGTAACATTTCGATCTTTGGATTGCCAGATTAGTCTACTCAATGCTCTCAAATGTTTGCCCGTTTTAAACGTTAGTTTGTTGTTTTTACATATAGCACTTTTAAAATGAAATAATAGTTTTTTCAGATATACTAAGGAGAGGTGTTGGAATCATTGTGCTATAGGTAGGGATAGGTTTCTCAAAGTGGCCAATCAACAGCCAATAAAGCAATGCTCCATATGGCAAGTCAAGTCAAGTTTATTTATATAGCACATTTCATACACTGAGGTCATTCAATGTGTTTTACAGAAACAAAAGCAAACAGAAATAGCTAATAAAAGCATAGAAGGGCAATAGTCAAAGAATAGTTTCAAAAGTAAAGAATAAAAAGAAAACGTAAAACATGCAAGGTAAAAGTGTACATAAAATCATAAAAGGGCAATAGTTTAAAAGTGTTAAAAAAGTAATAATTACTCAGTGATAGTAATACTAGTCAAGCACCCAGTGAACAGTAGCACTCTGTGGAGATTCTTGAAATAGTCCAAAACTGTCATAGCCACACATTTACATGTATGGCCAATTAACACATTGGATGTCTGAACAAACAAAGAAGAAAACAGTGAGAAAGAAAAAAGAAAGAAAGCAAGTTCAGATAAGGTATTCACTTGTTGTTGATAGACTCAATCTATCCTGTTCATTATTTCTAAACTGGTAGGCACCACGATGCTGCCAATTCTGTGTTGTCACAACTACCAAGCAACGCATTAACAAATTATGAAATCCATCTCTTACAATCAATTTCCCTTTATTGCCTCTTTAATATGGCAGACACCATGGCAGAGCAAGCTATTCAATTCCTCCTATCAATGCCCGTGAAATTGGCTGCCTTTGTTTTCTTATTCAAAGGCAATTATGGTTAGTTGCTGTATTTTCACATTAAAAAAAATTACAGTCCAGAGATAAAAATTGAACAAGGGTAGCACAACCAGTCCCCGAGTTGACCATTATTTTCACGAATGTTTGTGGAGCTTGTGACTGTCCTTCATATTTACAATCACAGTGTTTTGTGCCGCACATCCAAGCGAAGGCCAGTCATTCTATTTCTATAAAAGCCAGCAGTGAAAGTGGTGTTTTATCTGGTCTGTAAAATGCTGTAAAGTATCCGGACTGGTTATTGTAAGTCAGTGCCAGTCCCTGTGTCTTGTCAGCTATGAGATCATGGTGCTCATATCAACACACACACACATGCAGACACACACATGCAGACACACACACACACACACACACACACACACACACACACACACGCGCGCACACGCACACGTACACGTACACGTACACGTACATACTCACACAGCTTGGTGAGATCCTGGAGTGTTGAACAGCTCGGAGGTGAGAGAGCTCCGGCTGTGGGTTGAGGGTTAAGGAAGGTCAGAGACGGACTCAGATAGAGAGCCAGACAGCGGAGGGTATCAAGCCCAGACTTGGCCCCTAGCGAGCCACTGTCTGGGGGTCCCTCAGTTGGCTGCATTAAATGACAGTGAGAAGTGTGTGTGTGTGTGTGTGTGTGTGTGTGTAGGGGGTGGGTGTGCGCGTAAGTGTGTGTGTGTATGTGTGTGTGTGTGTGAGAAAGAGAGAGAAAGATAGAGAGAGAGAGAGAAAAGAGAAAGAGAGATTATAGTGTGCAAGCCTCCCGAGTAAAAGCTGTGACGTCAGACAGTTGGATTTGTCTCCTAAAACTCCACACCATTTAAACCTTCTCACTCAAATCTCTCTCGCTGCCTCTTCTCTCTGAGCTTTTCATTCTGTCTCACTCTCCCTCTCAGTCTTTCTTTCTCTCTCTTTTTCAGTCTCTGTCCGTCACATTCTCTCTCTCTCTCTCTCTCTCTCTCTCTCTCACTCATGCTCAGTCTGTTTCCTGCTTGCATTGGTGTGTGGTTGTGTGTGGATGGTGCAGACTCAAATAGGCCATGACAAGCAATTTGCCGCATGGGGGCGATGAGAAATGGAGCAGAATATTATTATCTTAGTGAGAGTGTGTGTGTATGTGTGTGTGTGTGAGCGTGTGTGTGGGGGTGCCATACCCAACAAATAAGAGCAAGGCTGCATCCAATGACGGTCTTTGGGTAATAATCAATTCTGCTTTCATCACAGTCCTTGGTCCCCTGGCACTTTATCACAGTCCTTGGGGACCGGCCTCCTGGACTACAGACCATTCAAACAAGCCCTCATCGTGAGTGTGTGTGCGTGTGCGTGTGTGTGTGCGTGTGTGTGTGTGTTTGTGTCTGTGTGTGTGTGTCTGTGTGTGTCAGAGTATGCCGTCTTCTTCTCCTTTGTGGTCTCCTCCTGTGGTTTCTTGTCCTCCTTCTGCTTGTCTCACTGTAGGCTGGAACACATATCACAAGTCACATCTATTATCTAAGCAGGACCCACTGACTTCATTAGTGAAGAACATGTTACGGTGACCTCTACACATAGATGACAACAGTTAAAGACTCAATGCTCAACAGGTGAATGAGAAACCTATTATTGTTTATCACAACAATATAAAAGATAGTGTCAATCTCATCAGTTAATTGTTTGAAAGGCATGAAAGATGCTTTTGTTTCCATGGATACCAAACAGTAGTTTCTTTTACATTTAAAGTAAACATGTCATATTTCACAAGCACTGTAGGGACCATTGCTTTGAATACAACAGACAGCGGATGAATATGAAAATAAAGATGTTTTTTTCTTTAGTGAGTCGTCTGGGTTGTTTACTGATGATGCTTGTTTATGAATTAAAATGACTGGTTCTTATGCACTGCGGTAGCACTATGTGTGGCCTTGTAATGTGTGGGTTGGTGTGTATAATTGGATATATGTGTGTATATGTGCTTGTGTGCTTTTCTGTGTCTGCATGAACCTCCATGTGTGTGAGTGGTTGCAAGTGTTTCAGCATATTTATTCTGCATGTTTACATGCATCTGTGCTTGCCTCTCTCTCCCTCTCTCTCTCTTTCTCTCTCTCTCTCTCTGTGCATTATGCTGGAATGTATTTGCCTGTGTTTAAATGGCTGCATATTCTGGGAGACCTCATTCCTAGGGGGAAACACTCCCTCTCACACACTCTCTCTCTCTCCATACTTTTCCTCTCTCTCTCTCTCTATTTCTCTCCTTCTTTCTTTCTCCCAGGGGCAGAAGAGCTGGGAGGTTCAAACCGCTAAGCCCCTCCACATCCCAAATGACTTGCTTATCGAGCACTGTGCTCACACAGCTATTTTCGGGGGCACAGACTCCACAGAGGATTTCAACCCTCTGCGCTCCCTTTCTCCCCCTCTTTCCCTCTCTCCCCTCTTTCCCTCTATCCCTCTCTCCTCCTCTCTCCCTCTCTCCTCCTCTTTCCCTCTCCTTCTCCATTTCCCCCTCTTCTCCTCTTGGCATCCACAATAAGTTGGAGAAAAATCTCCTGCGCTTTTTTTGATTGCAGTTTCTGTTGTTCACATATCGTGCAAAGATATAATTATGCCGGAAGGTAATTCCTCTCTATCTCTCTCTCTATCTCCCTGTCACCCTCCCTCTCTCTGTCTCATTCCCTTTCTCTCTCTTTCTCTCCCTCTCTCTGTCTTTCCTCTTTCATTTCAATTACTCTGTCACTGGTGCCAGTGCTTCAGAGCAGTAATTACAGTACAGCCAGAGTCTGCAGTCTCCACATAGGGCTGCTTCGCCAGTGCTGCAGATTCATGTTGAAGTGTAGCGATTCGTTCACTCTCCTCTCTCACTCACACACATACCTATACTACAACCATAAGGTAGCAGCAACACACACACACACAGACAGAGCACTAACCGGTAAACGACAGAGTTAACATGAGATCAGCACTGCCTTCTCTCTCTCTCTGAAATGTTCTCATAGTAAATAGGCACACAGAGACAACCACACTCTTAAAACGAATGTGTTGAAAATAACACAACTTGTTTTAACACATCTCTATGTCCAGATAGGGACAACACAGTTTGTGTTGTTTGTAGCACATTCGTTTTAAGAGTGCAGTTTGAGACTTTAATGTGTTCATGGATTAAAACGTTCATCGGTGATGCAACCGTGATGTATTTGCACATGTATACTTTGGTTAAGTTACAAGCAGAGGGGGAAGAAAAAGTAAATTTCATGCTCTCTTAATTGTCAGAGTGTTGGTGGGTGTTCGTTGATTTGCTGGATTGCAATTCCAAAGTAATACACTGGGCTTATGCATCAAAATCTAATTTCCTGAAAACGATAGCCTCTCCACTGTGTGTGTGTGCAGCCACACCAATTGTGCCCCGAAGCCGATGTTGGAGAGAGAAAGAGTTTCAATACAAACGATGTGTCAGGAGTCTATCGTGTCAAGTTCCCTTTCAAACCTAATGACACAAAAGATAGCATCACAGACAAGATAAGTAGCATTTTATCATTTTTTCCCCTTAGTATCCCTTGATCAAAACAGTGAACTTCAAGGTTATTGTACAATAAGGCGTGTTTATTTTGTACACACACACACACACACACACACACACACACACACACACACACACACACACACACACACACACACACACCTTCATACTAATCTTTGTGTAGGCTTGATACATCTCTCGGTCTGTCTCCAGGGGGTTTCTCATGTGTCCTGGTGTATCAGCTCAGGCTGTGTGCAGTACAGTACAGTGCGGAACAGTGTGGTGTTGGAGGTGTTGTTCCAGTGTGGTACAGTGCACTACGGTGTGGTGTGGTGTTGGAGGTGTTGTTCCAGTGTGATACAGTGCACTACGGTGTGGTGTGGTGTTGGAGGTGTTGTTCCAGTGTGGTACAGTGCACTACGGTGTGGTGTGGTGTTGGAGGTGTTGTTCCAGTGTGATACAGTGCACTACGGTGTGGTGTGGTGTTGGAGGTGTTGTTCCAGTGTGATACAGTGCACTACGGTGTGGTGTGGTGTTGGAGGTGTTGTTCCAGTGTGATACAGTGCACTACGGTGTGGTGTGGTGTTGGAGGTGTTGTTCCAGTGTGGTACAGTGCACTACGGTGTGGTGTGGTGTTGGAGGTGTTGTTCCAGTGTGGTACAGTGCACTACGGTGTGGTGTGGTGTTGGAGGTGTTGTTCCAGTGTGATACAGTGCACTACGGTGTGGTGTGGTGTTGGAGGTGTTGTTCCAGTGTGGTACAGTGCACTACGGTGTGGTGTGGTGTTGGAGGTGTTGTTCCAGTGTGGTACAGTGCACTACGGTGTGGTGTGGTGTTGGAGGTGTTGTTCCAGTGTGATACAGTGCACTACGGTGTGGTGTGGTGTTGGAGGTGTTGTTCCAGTGTGGTACAGTGCACTACGGTGTGGTGTGGTGTTGGAGGTGTTGTTCCAGTGTGATACAGTGCACTACAGTGTGGTGTGGTGTTGGAGGTGTTGTTCCAGTGTGGTACAGTGCACTACGGTGTGGCGTTGGAGGTGTTGTTCCAGTGTGGTACAGTGCACTACGGTGTGGTGTGGTGTGGTGTTGAAGGTGTTGTTCCATTGTGGTACAGTGCACTACGGTGTGGTGTGGTTTTGGGGTGTTGTTCCAAATCGGCATGGTGTGATTTTGGGGGTGTTGTTCCATTGTGGTGCGGTGTTGGGGGTGTTGTTTCAGTATGACACCAGGTGTTCTGAAGTTCTATATCTTCCTGTTGACCTTCAGAGGCAGCAAGTAATTGTGTCGGCCAAGCTGGCTGCCTCTGTGACCATCTCCTCTCCTCCCCTCACCTCTCCTCTTATCTCTATTCTCCTCCTCTCCTCTATTCCCTATCACTCTCTTTTCCTCTCCTCCTCTCCCCTTCTCTCCTCCCTTCTCCTATCCTCTTCTCTCTATTCTCCTCCTCTCCTCTCCTCTATTTCCTATCACTCTCTTCTCCTCTCCTCCCCTCTCCTCTTCTCTCTTCTCCTCCTTTCATCTCTGCTCTCTTTCCTTCTTTCCCCATCTTTCCCCATCTTCTCTCTATTCTCTTCATCTCCTCTCCTCTTTTCCCTATCACTCTCTTCTCCTCTCTCCTCTCCTCTACCCTCCTCTCCTCCCCTCTCCTCTCTTCTTCTCTCCTCTCCTTTCCTTCCTCCCTCCTCTTCTCTCTCTTCTCTTCATCTCCTCTCCTATATTCCCTATCACTCTCTTCTCCTCCCCTCCTCTCCCCTGCCTACACCTCCTCCAGTGTGCTGGACTCAGCTGTTTGTTTGGGAGTATTTTTAGCCGTCATTTCTGATGTGAGGAGCTGCCACATTCATCACTGTCTGGCGGTTCTTTTCCCGTCCCGCCTCTCCTTTCCCCCGTCCCCCCTCTCTCCTCTCTGGGCTACTTTTGGCCTTCCTGTCTGAGCCTCCACATTGCCAAATCAATTAAGGAATTTTTTTCCTGCGCTTGCCCTCTCTGATTTTTCCTCTCTGTCACTCCTTCCCCACCACTCTCTCTCTCTCTCTCTCTCTCTCTCTCTCTCTCTCTCTCTCTCTCTCTCTCTCTCTATCTCTTTCATTCCCACTTGTCTGCTTCACCTTGGTTTCTTCTTCTCCCTCACCCCCCCCCCCCCTCAATTCTAAGCTGTTCTATTTTGCACACAAATATAGCAGTGCAGGCCGGCACATCGCGCTCCTCTTATGGGGAAATCAATAGGCACCATTGTTTCACGAGCGGAGTGCCGCAGCCCTTGTACTGGACGGGAGTGTGAGAGGGATCCAGCTTTTCCTCTCTTCTGCCCTGCCTCTGATTTTAGTTTGAAGGTGTCCATGGATCCCATTGTTTTGCAGTAATTTGAATATCTCAATATAGGCTTAATATGGAACTCATTGTTTTGCTGTTAATTAAATAACTAAATATAGGTTTGAGGTTTGATAAAGGAGTGATAAACATGTCTTCTCTCCTCTCCTCTCCTCCCCTCCCCTCCCCTCCTTTTCTTTCCTCTCCTCTCCTCTCCCTTGTCTGTTTCGGAGGCCACAGCAGGCAAAGGTTAAACTGGCTTAATGAGCCGCAGGTGCAGGTCGGGCACAGCTGGAGGCGGGTAAAGGTCGAGCAGAAGCTCTGTCTCTCCCAGTAATGGATCCCCCATTCGTCCCAACCAGAGGCTAAACCCTGCCAATCCTCTTCAACCCGCGACCTGGAGCTCACGTGGAAGCCTCCATTGGACTGACAGATGTGCGCCACTCTGTTTTATGTGCAGATTATAAACAGTTGGTAAATTGTGTAATGATATGGGAAATGAACACCTCCTTAAATTAATCCAACCCATTAGCATTACCTTTTAGATTGACAACTCACATTAGCTAGTAATATTAATTCCATGAATTAATAACAATATTAATGGACTGCTTAACACAAACAAACTGTATCATTAAGTAGTATACGTCTTCTTATATAATTAATGTTGCAGGCAAGACTTTATGGCTTGTTTATTCAAACTGATGGATTGGGATTTACATCCAAGATCTCTTTAACAGCAAATTATTCATGACATAATTTCTCATTAACAAACCATTACATTCATTAACAAACCATTACATTCGGCATTAATAAACATGAAATGAAATCCAGTGCAGTAAATAATGTCTCATTAATTTCAACTGCAGAATTTCATTAATAACACATTAATATCACATGATGGAGGTATAATGTTTTTAAGTTTATTCTAAGACAGTGGGTTCTACAGTAGCTCTCAGACTATTCTTTGCTGAATTTTTCCAGCCTTGGAGGTTAGCAATAATAATAAAAAAAAGATGACTCTGAAGTCACAGACTGTTGCAGAAACCTTATGAAACATGATGACCTTTAACTTAGCCAATGGTGAGCGGACTCATGTAAGATCTTCAAAGATAAAAAGTTATGATTCATATAGTATCTCGCCTGAGCCATTTGTAATATTGAAGAGACTCCAAGATGGTGCACATGGCTGCCACATCCGTACCACAACAGGGCCACATCTGGGCCACATCCAATCTACAGTCTTTTTTTCCCCAATCCCACCCCATCGCTCGCCCACTCTCCTTCTTACTATCTGGATAAGGACAGAAAAGTGCACATCTCTGAGTGAGCCTATTTAAATATATAATGACAAGATAAACAGCTTACAATCGTACTGCATACACACACATTACAGCAATCATACACACACACACACACTCACACACTGAGAAGATAGGAGAGATGTTCAGATGAAACAACCTCCAGCGTTCAAACTTATCAAGTCCAGGCAGGCGGTCGTCAGCTTGAGCAGACCACCTGTGGCATCTGCAATGGTGTGTTTGGTAGGCGAGGGAGATAACCTGGGTGCGTTTGAACAGCAGCAGGCTATGGAGATGCTGCTTTGTTATGTTATTTATGTGCTAGGAGAGCTCCGCTCTCGCTCGCTCACTGAAGCTGCTGCCAAAACAAAACAAAAAACCAGACCAAACAGACTCGTTCGCCCACTGTGTCCCAGCTATTCAGGGGCTTTGCGCAATATTTTGAATTTTGCATTAATCTTTTGGCTGGTCGATACACTAACACAACCATCAATACTCGACTTAGGCTCAGGCGCACAAATCTAAACGAGTGCATGTGAAATCCAAAGGGAAAAATGGGCCACAGTGAAAATTAGTTGCTGTACTGATTTGTATGGCTCTGTGTGAGAACCAGACGAAAATATCTAACTGGTTTTTGAAGTAAAATGGTTCAAAATGCAGATTTTCCTCTCCATAATCTTTGCTTCAAGATCATGTATGAAATGTGCGCTAAACTCTAAATAGGAGTACCATTCATTCCACATTCCTTACACAGATACTAATCAGGAGTACCATTCATTCTACATGTCCACCCTTACCGGCAAGGTTAGCTATTTATTAAGGTCAGACACTGCATGTGTAGCTAGGCGATGGACTCTGCTTATATGCCCTTCCTTCCCAAGAGACCTGCTAATACCCTACAAGCTTTCACAAGCTCTTTTTTTCTTCATGAACATATTGCTTCCAAAGTGAGGTGGCTTTCAGTATTACCTCCTAGAAACTGGATGGTTGAAAGAAAGGAAGATTGATTGTCTGGTTTCCTGACTGTTCGATAAATCCAGGAGGGGAATTATACATGAAATCTGTAGCCAGTAAATGCATTCTTCTACAACTCATATTTAAACGACTACATGTCATCAGGTCCAACAGACACACAGCAAGACAAATCACCATTCAGGAGCTGCTCTCAAGATGCATATGTAACAAACAACTGAATAAAATACAAAATGTAATATTTTCCTTCAGTCAGCAGGTTACTGTCTAAATTACACAAGCAGATTTCCACCAGAGAACTGGAAATCTGGACTGGTGCAGTTGGCCATCTGCAGGACAGACTTGTTTAGTCTCTTCTGGAGTGACACTGCAGTGCGCACACACACACACACACACACACACACACACACACATACACACACACACACACACACACACACACACACACACACATACACACACACACACACACACACACACTCATGCACATACTGTACCGTACATGCATACACATGCACATACAAGCACAACCATATAAAAATACATTATCTTCCCTGCATTAACGCTGGCAGTTGCAACGGGTGTTGTCACACACACCAACTCTCTCTCTCTCTCTTTCTCACACACACACACACACACACACACACACACACACACACACACACTCACACACACACACACATACAGAGACTGCATCAACTGCACTTTCAGCAGCGACAGCAGCCACAGCCGCAGCTTGTCATTTCAGCTCAATAGACTCTAGAAGACATTCTCCATGCCTCTAAAAATGAAATTATCCAGTGCTTTAGATCAGAGGCAAAACAGAAAAGCTCTCTGGCCTGAAATCACTTCTCATGAAAAGGGAGAGAGAGAGAGAGAGAGAAACTCACTTTCTCTTCATAACATGGATTTCAGTATTAAAACATGAATTTGAATTGGGGTTGAAGGACACTTTGTAGGGGGGTTTAACATTTGCATTAATTGAAAAAGAGATAGAGAGAAAATTGGGAGGAATATGATGTATATTAACGGACATACCTGCAGAAAATGTGATATGTAATGTAATGTGACTGCATACTGTACATGGAATACAGTATATGAAGCTTGTATCAAAATGAAGAGGAGTGGACATGTCTATCTGTATTTTCTCATACAGAAACATCTGTTGGTTTACTCCACAATACCACATTCGTGTGTTTGTTTTTGATAGCAGTGTATAAATCATAGCAAGTGTCTGTCTGTGTGTGTCTGTCTCAGCTCTCACTTTCAATTCAATTCAATGAGCTTTATTGGCATGACTGTAAGTGTTACAATCTGGCCAAAGCAGTAGTTACATCAAAAGAATTAGCAATTAATGATAATAATATTAACAATTGACATGGACTATGGAGAATAATAAAAAACTAGACTGCATTTCCGGCGGGAACTGCGAAAGTGTGCTTGCCCTGGTCCGGTCACCAACGTGAGCAGACAGTGACATACGTTATGCTGAACCTGGCTTGATCCAAGCATTCTAACAGTGCCTTTCAGTGTTGGAGCAGGGGCAATACCTCAAAAGCTCTATTCAACTATTGCCTTGCGGGGTGAATGCGGTTCGTTGGATTTTACCTGTGGCCTGCCTTCGAATTTAGCTTCTATGACTAAAATCAAATCAATAAAATAAAACAACAGCAGTGATTGGCTGCAAAAATAAATAATGTCACGCGTCTTGCACCTCTCAAACTGGGCTATCAGGTAACCTAGAGAAAAATTATGAAATATGACTAAGGCATTAAAATGCTGCTTGTTTGTCAGGATACTTTTTCACTGATTTATTTTAAAAATATGAGCTATGAGTGTGAATGTTATATATTCCATCCCCTAATTCTGTTTTACTGGTTTATTTGACAAATAATCTATATGGATTTGCTCTATAAAGACCTTATGTCTGTTTGGGATTGTTTTGAGAGCCTATTGATGTATCTCAGAATAAAGGAATGTCCACAACATTAGTGATGTTTTGTGTGTGTGTGTGAATGTATTTTACTTAACTCATTGAATGTAGCTGGATACTCATGAACGCATGTCTCTAATAGCCACAATAGGAGTGATTTAACAACACCGTATTTTGTGTGGCCCATAACGACCCAGTGGATCATGAAAATGTGCCAAAATTCACATTCCTTGCTTGTTGTTGGTACGTTAATCCCATTCAGATTGCCACTTATCTGAGATGTAAGGTCTGGGGCAGGGATTTGACATTCTGTGACTTCTTCATTGAGGGCTTGCTTAGCAGCACTGTCCGCTTTCTCATTTCCCCTTCTTACTACTCTTATAATGTTGTTTCTGCACTACAATGACACTGTTTCCACACTGCACATAGCTGTATGTTATGTACATATCTGTTATATATTTGTCATATTGAATATGCATATTTATTCTGTTTTATTATATTCTGTTAATACACTGCATATATCTATCTTATTATTTCTACTATTATAATGTTACTGCTACATCTACATACATTATTCTACTTATTGTATGAAATAACTGCTAATACACTGCACATATTTATATTTAATTCATATTACTCTAAACCACCTTCTGTAAATCAACTGTATACTACTGTCTACATTGCACTATATTTCTTGACCTGTCTCTGTATATTACATTACCTTTCTATACTTTGCATGCCTTGCATGTCTTTACAACAAAACAACCCAGTAAAACCTAATTTCCCGTAAACATATGAATTTGCATAGTTGTAACACTTTTAATAATACTCTCCCATCATGATATTTAACAATAAGGAAAAATTTAATTTGAATACCGTCAATGTGAAAACAACTCTATTATGTAAGCTATATATAGCTACTGTTCTCCTTACTATTTCAGTTCGTAAGTCCATACTATCCCATGGCAGAGCAAGGATTTCATGATTGGGCAAGGTTGCCCGGAGACATTGAGCATACTTGGAAGGCATTGTGATAGAAGATGAATGGTGCAAAGGTGAATGGTGAGAGTTACCAAATACCTGTGGGTGGTTTGCCAAATGATGGAAACTTTTGGAATGTTTCTTTTTTTTTTTAGCTTATGCACCCTCACACTGGAGTCCCCAGTTCATATACAAAATTTGGTATCGATATGTGACAGTGTTCCTGAGATATGGACGACTTCCTGTTTCGGAGCTTCGCCGCCGATTTCGTTTGGCTGTGACGGGCAAACGCTTTCGAAAATCAAAAATCCTTCTGGTAACTTTTGTGAGGCTTGGTCCAAGGATAATGTACGTCAAGTTTCGCGTTCGGATCAAATTTGTGACCTGTGAAAATTTAGTTTCGCTTTCTGTTCAATCCAATATGGCGGACGAACGACACGCCCACCTGACGTCATCTTCGCGACCAACTTACACCGGTACTGACCGGACGTTTTAAAGTTGGAACGGTGTCTCTGTCTCAAAGGGCCTAGGCGCTAGAGCTGACAAAAAATTAGGGAGACGGGAAAAATAATAAAACTTAAGAAGAACAATAAGTGTGCTGCTTTGCAAGCACACTTAATAAAACTTAAGAAGAACAATAAGTGTGCTTGCAAGCACACTTAAAAACTTAAGAAGAACAATAAGTGTGCTTGCAAGCACACTTAAAAGAAGAACAATAAGTGTGCTTGCAAGCACACTTAATTATAGAACATTAGAGCACACATATACACACACACACACGCACACCCGCACCGCACACTCCACCCCCTCCCCCAACATACACACATTTACACACAATGGAGAAAGAAAAAAAACAAAGGAAAGAAAAGAAAAGAAAATACATATTGGCTTGCCTAGTGGCTGTCTCGTGCTTTATGGCATTCTGTGTCTCTCTCTCTGTTTCTCTGTCCGTGTGTGTTGGCCTGTTGATGTATGTACTGAATGTATTTTCATTTTACTGTATGTGTGCATGCATGGGTGTGCATGTGTGTGTGAGAGAGAGAGAAGGAGAGAGAGAGAGCGCATTTGTGTATTTACATTGTGTGTCTGAGTGTATGTATAAGTATAAGTATAAGTATATAGGAGGCTCCTTCATTGAGGAAGAAATTCTTTATTTCAGAGAAAAATAAAAAATGTATAAAGTGAATTACTATTCTGATAAATTACTGTTAATATATTACTATTTGAACACTTTAAATGAACAAAATCGTTCCCCTAGGTCAAAATGCCAACAGCACCCCCTATCGCAATTGAAAATTACTGTATGGAGGAGCTTCCTCCTCAAGCCCCTCATTGAAGTCCATTATAAACGCCTCGGACCCCAGCGGCTCGTGAATCACGTCGTTTTCAATGGCCAAGGGAGGTAGCTCCTCCGTACAGTAACTTTCAATTGCGATTGGGGGTGCTGTTTTTAGCGGCAACGGTGAACTAATGAGCAGCTAGCTGCTCTGCAAGCAAGAACGTTATCTGCAGTCATACAACTAAGAATCTTGTGTTGAACGGAAAGCTTGTTTTTTTGCTCCTGAAATAAACAGTACAATGGAATCAGAGGACAAAGTCCATCTTTTATACATTCAAATACAGTGCAAAAGTTAGGATCAAAGCAGAAGACCAGATCCAAAAATGAAGGATGGTAAGGCTAGTGTAGTAGGCTACTGAATGCTACATAGGCTAGTATGACAAATAGCCTACTCCTGACTAACTGGTAACGTTAGCACTGGTCTGTCACAAACGTGGACAGTTCAGGGATTTGGTGATAAAAACATTTTCGGATAGTTATGCGTTGTTATAATCATCCAAGTTATGCCTCAACTAAACAATTGTTAAATTATGTTCTTGTTGTTAATATGCTCTTATTTTCACCATTCTAACTGTATCTTTGGTGGGTTACTGTACATTGTTAATGAATGTTTCACACCATGATGCATTCCTTTAATGACGTCTTCAATAACATTTGCCTTTCGAGTATAAATTCCCACTTAGCTATTACAACCTGTCTTTAAATAATAGCAATTTGGCTTTAAAAACATTAGCATGTTACAAATAATCACTTTTAAGGTCTATTTTTATTGGTCAATAGTTACATGGTTTTATATAACAAGTGTCTATTTTTAGTATTATAGACTTTTTTGCAAATGTATTACATTGAGCAAAACCTCCAGACTTTTCATAATTTTGCACATCAGGAAAACAGTGTTTCATAACTAGACCTACATATCTTCCCTGACTTCCCAGACCTAAATTTACATTTATTTACATATACATTTATTAATTTAGCACTATTATCCCAAGTGACTTGTATATTTAAATTATATTACAAAGTCTATTGTCCCTGGAGGAAATGCACAATGGTGGAAGCCAAGAATTGAACCCACAACTTTTCTGGCTACTGCATGCTAGCCTAGCTCCTTAGGTCAGACCCCCCCCTAAGAATGTCAGAACAGCATTTATTGCACAACATTGCCAGTTAAAATGCTACATAGTACATTCTGCTGCTATAAATGTGTCTGGGTAGGTGGCCTACATACTTGTTCACATATGCCACCAACACCATCACAAACTTACATTTGCCACTAACACCAATCAAGCGGACATTTCTTCCTCCGTTATTTTTTTAACCACCGGCCGCCACTGGTATATATACCCTTTTGATCCCGTGAGGGAAATTTGGTCTCTGCATTTATCCCAATCTGTCAATTAGTGAAACACACTCAGCACACAGTGAACACACAGTGAGGTGAAGCACACACTAATCCCGGCGCAGTGAGCTTCCTGCAACAACAGCGGCGCTCAGGGAGCAGTGAGGGGTTAGGTGCCTTGCTCAAGGGCACTTCAGCCGTGCCTACTGGTCGGGGTTCGAACTGGCAACCCTCCGGTTACATGTCCAAAGCGCTAACCAGTAGGCCACGGCTGCCTGTATGTTAGTGTGTTTAGACGCATCATATACCCATTCCATGGATATCAAAGAATAGTTCCTGCTCCTTCTAATACCTCCCTTCTTCTTTACTATTAAACCCAATCAAAATCAAAGAAAACTAAAGGGTACTGGAGATCAGAAGAGGGTAGTTGTGATTCTTTAAACA
Source organism: Alosa pseudoharengus (assembly GCF_046254945.1). NCBI lineage: Eukaryota > Metazoa > Chordata > Actinopteri > Clupeiformes > Clupeidae > Alosa > Alosa pseudoharengus. The sequence goes on along the minus strand of NW_027468689.1, from coordinate 22,951,589 downwards.
GGACTCTAAGAAAGGACACTATATACATTAAGAATGTCAGTTCCCCCCAGAGAAACACTACTTACGCCTATTTCAATCATTTAACTGAATCATCCCTCTGTAGAGTAGCAATGTGCGCAGGAAGAACAAAGCCTTTGATCCGTTGAGTAAGCTGAGCCCTTTGCAAGACCTGATTTTAGGTAATGAATGATATAGCACAATAGGATGAAAACACCATGCAAAAAAATATTTGTTTATGCATTGTTTCCATGGTCATATATTCCTGCTTGTCTGAGCCTGGTAGGTAATAGCCTGCATTTTCACTGCAGTGCACTCTAAGTGTGAGTGTATGGTAATTGGAATCATTTTTTGGTTTTCTTTGGATCATGCCAATGATCAATATTCGGTAACACTCCATAATAAGGTGCAAAAATAAATAGCAAACTAGTAATTACCTAAACCTTTGTTAATATTTGTTAATTGTTACTAAAATATCTATTTGGCACAAGTTAATAGTTTTTTCATCATTAATTCAATATTAGTTGTTTGCATAAAATCTGTATGTTAATATTTTAACAAATCTATTAACTAATATTGTATTAATATTTGTTAATAGTTAACTAAATGTCTTTTTGGCACTAATTAACAGTTATTTCTTACATCATTTAAATGTTAACTGTTTATTTACAAACTATATACTAATATAAAAGTTAATGACATAGTATTATTTATCAAGCTTTTCTGATTAGCTTTGTGGAGAATTTATGGTTTATGGCTTAATGGTCTTGTGGGGTGTATAAGGCACCCTACTGCCAGTGGTTGATTGTGTGAGAGTTTGCACACCTCTTCTTCCACTTCATCCTTATTGGATACCTTTGTGGTTGGCTGTCCTGTAATTGGTGACCCTCTGTCTAGTGTTTGAAAGTAGTGTACTCTTTGCCTTTGTGAGTCTTATAATATTAATAAACTCGTTCTGTGCACCTGAACATTCCATGTCGCACGTCTCCCTTGCTAGTAGGGCTGACAGTGATGTCATGCATGTAGCCTAATATAGCCCATTCAACTACTTCTTTTTATTTTGCTTGTGCAGATGCTTTTTTATGCATGCCAGTGCCTGAAGGCATGTTTTGTTTTAACTTTTTCTAAAGGAATAAATGTGATGGGCCAGTTTTGGTCTCAGTCCCTTCACTGTCTGACTAATAGTTATATATTACTAATATATTAATAAAGCTTAACCAACTTTATTATAAGGGTCCCCCATACTGATAGTTATATATTACTAATATATTAATTAAGCTTAACCAACTTTATTATAAGGGTCCCCCATACTGATAGTTATATATTACTAATATATTAATTAAGCTCAACCAACTAGAAATAACTGTTAATTAGTGCCAAAAATACATTTAGTTAACTATTAACACATATTAATACAATATTAGTTAATAGATTTACTAAAACATTAACATACAGATTTTATGCAAACAACACATATTTAATTGATGATGAAAAAACTATTAACTTGTGCCAAATAGATATGTTAGTAACAATTAACAAATATTAACAAAGGGTTAGGTAAATCCTAGTTTGATTTATTATGGCACCTTATTATGGAGTGTTACCCAATATTCACGTGAACCATAAAATTGGGTTATGATTTATGATAAATGTTATTTTCCATTTGAACTTAACTGCAGAATCATTACTGGTTTCTGGGATAGAAAAGGTCTGATGTCATAGGACTTAACAGAAGTAACAGAGTTTCTACAGCAGTCATTCTCAGGATAAAGTTGGACGTTTTCTCTGAGCTTTCCATGTAAAAAAGGGTGAGCAATTGCTTGCATCATCCCAGCAATCATTCCGTCCATTCTCTGAATTCTTATTGGCAAAATCAGTCCGATTGGAGTTGAATGTAATAATAATAATAATAACAATAATAATAATAATAATAAAAATAAGCTTTATTTGTGTAGCACATTTCATACACCGAATGCAGCTCAAAGTGCTTTACATTTGGAGAATTTAACACAATAATAAATAAGTAAATATAATAAATAAAACAATAATGTGTGGGGTAACAACCAAGATGTGTGATGTTATATGAGGGGGTGACACACACGTGTGTGAGGGAGCTTTTTCACTGCAACTTGTTCCTGTCTACTCTGTTCCTATTGGTCGACCCAGTGTTCTGTCTTACAACACCTAGTGACCACAACCTCTAAACTTGCTTCAGTTTATTATGTTATTATTGTATAATAATATCTGAATATACAACTGTGATTTGATGCAGAAGACTTTTATAGTTCAACAAATGTGTAATAACAACTTTATTCCACTGTAATAAAGTTCTATTTCAGATAATGCCATGCTCTTGCATCAGTTAACATTCTCCGCCAGGCTGAATCAGTAGAGGGGCAAAGCTTCATTTCTCAGTGCCACTGCACATGTAATCGGGGTAATTCACTGTTAAAGTTTGCCTTTGTGTTGGTGCACTTTGCCATGATGCCCCTCGGGTGGGTCTCAGCCCGTAATGTAATTAGGTCTGCGTTCACAGACAGAATCTAAAACACAGCGGAGACACACACACACTCATTCTCTCTCACGAACGCACACACACACACACACACACACACACACACACACATACACACACACACACACACACACATACACATGCATACACACTCACTCTCTCTCACAAATGCACACACACACACACACACACACACACACACACACACATGCAAACACACACACACACACACACATGCACATGCACATGCTTATGTCCCAGACCCACCCCATTGGTTCTCTACCAACAAATACCAAGAAATGTTTGGGTCATTCCTCTTTATTGCTGTGGCCATTTATGAAAGAGAAAGAAAGGGGTCAAAATGTCTGTATATGACAGAATTCTAATAAAAATTCATAAACAAAGTCATTTGTCATTTGTCAATCTTCTTTCTAAGGGGATTCGATAAATTAGTTTGGACGTAGTTGTCATTAAGATTATATTAATGACTAAAGCCTTGTTGATCCATTTCATGTCTAGCCCCAAGGCATTAGCGCTAATAATATTTGTTTTCTCACTCAAGTAATTTCAGTGAAGAACTTGTCTGATTCTGCCTTTGTTAGTTCACAATTAAAATCAACAGGACTGAAGCACCATGGCGAGAAAGTAATTAACAAGCTCACAATGAAAATTTTAAGCTGTTATTAAATATTAAGTGACTTGCACGGCAAATATTTACACACGTCTGCTGTTTAACAAACTCTTGAAGGTGTTACATGTTACATGTTATAGAACTGCTTGTTTCATCCTGATAGATGAACCTGAAACTCCTGGAGAAAGGCCAGCAGTACTTGCAGTGAAATGCACACACACACAAACCCCCCCCCCCACCCCCACACACACACATACTTGCACACACACCCACCCCCCACACACACATACTGTACACTTGCATACACACACACACACACACACTCACACACATATATGCACACACACACACACAGACACATATAAACACACACAGACACACACCAGGGATCCCATCCCGTGAATCCATCCGGAAGCAGCTGCCTGCGGGGAATGTGCTTTAAAGAGAGACAAGACAATGCTTCAGTCCGTGGTGACGGCTGGAGCATCCTCGAGAAAACCAAGAAGGCAAACAGGAGGGGAGCAGCCATTACTCTTCCCAGCTGCGCAGGATTGTGAAAGATAACTCTGGAGCTGGAGGGAGGCCAGATGCAGGCTCTCCTCTGCCCTCCTCCAGTGCCAGCATCAGAGCACACAGACACACACACACACACACATGCATGCACACATACATGCACACACACAGGCACACGCACACACACACACACAGACACACACACACACACACACACACACACACACACACACATGCATGCACACACACACAGACACACACATCCTGTGCCTGCCTCAGAAGAAATATCCAACTGCTCTCCAAGGCATGTTTGCTTCGCTTAGGTTTGTCCTATGATTCCGCTGTTATGGAATTTCAAAAGTCCTGTTGAATTATTTCTTTCCACTTTCCACACACATACACACAGACAGAGACACACACGCACATTCATACCTCCTCTCCCACATCAAAAGGGCTGTACAGATAAATACATGTGCATTCTACAAGAAAGGGCAGAGTAGGCTGTACTTCCTGAGGAGGCTGCGGTCCTTCAATGTGTGCAGCAAGCTCCTCAGGATGTTCTGTTGTTGCCAGCGTCCTCTTCTATGCAGTGGTATGCTGGGGAGGAAGCACAAAGAAGAAGGATGCTGGGCTTGACTTGACAGGCTGGTAAGGAAAGCTGGCTCTGTAGTGGGAGCTGAACTGGAGTGCATCACTTCAATATCTGACAAAAGGACCCTAAACAAACGGATCAACATCTTGGACAATGAATGTCATCCACTCTACAGCACTATTAAAAAGCAAAAGAGCTTGATCAGCTGGAGACTTCGCTCACTGCCATGCACAACTGAAAGGCTGAGGAGGTCATTTGTCCCCAGGGCCATTAAACTGTTCAATGCAACTGTTCAAGGGAAGAGGAGAGATAGACTTCTCTGCTTAGTCTGTCTGCCTCTCCACCCTCTCCATGTTTGAGTACTGACTGCCCACTACTGCTTTACTAC
>NW_027468689.1:22879453-22936953 GCF_046254945.1 Alosa pseudoharengus | reverse complement strand
CTATTAGCTCTCCAACCCATAAAGGCATTAAACAAACATGCATGCCATGTGGGAAGTAGCATTCTAAATGGAAAACAACATGTCTCCCTGACTGCATCTCAGGGATCTCTTCAGAGCTCCAGAGGTGCGGTCATGATGTCTGAGGGCTTCTTTGGACCTCTGACTTCAGCGTGATGATGATATCTTCTGCGTCAGAGAGGGAAGAGGAGCACACTCTTATGCGCCTACTGGGGCTCCTTAGACTAATGTGATGGTGGACCCAGACACTACGCTATAGAGAGATGCCTCTGCTTTGGCTGTGATGGAGGGGAAAGTAAGTGTGTGTGTGTGTGTGTGTGTGTGTTTGTGTGTGTGTGTGTGTGTGTGTGTGTGTGTGCATGTGTGTGTGTGTGTGCATGTGGGGGTACTACATCGACCAGTCGCCATTATTTTAAAATAGCCTCCGTGCTACATAATGTTGTCTGCCTCTGTAAATGAGGGTAAACGCATCCGTCCCATTGTGAGTTAGTCTGAGAGAGAGTGTTCCTGTCAATGCTGCTTTGACAGCCTGTTTTTTTATTCTCTTCCGGGCGGGTCTAAATGGGCGCTTCAGGAAGAGAAGCACAAAAGGAAATGAGAGAAACAGACTACCGCTCTCAGAGAAGAAGAGAAATTCTACTTTTCTTGTATATGTTCTCTTCTCATCTTCTCTAAACTCTGCTGAAATGAAGCTTTACAGGATTATAATGGATGTTTTTTTTTTTTTTTGGAGAAGTCTCTTGCAGGGTATTCAGCGTTTGGGAACAGCCATTTTCACAAGCCTTAGTGGAAAAAAAGAGCCACATTTATGCAAGGCATTCAAAAAAAAGGGACAAACGCTTATGATATTTTGTGCTTGCTGTGGTGCTTAACGATCGCCCCCTTGTATGGGCGTCAGCAACCCTTTGACGGATTTGTGTGCCAAGTTTTTAGCCTATTGTCTAATGGCGACCATCTGGTGGTGATGTGTGTATGAGTGTGAGTGTGTGTGAATGTGAGTGTGTATGTGTGTGTGTGTGTGTGGGGTGGGGAGTGCACGCATTCTGCAGCACTCCAGTGTGTGGTAGTCAGTAAGCTGCCGACAGGTCAGAGACACACTGGCCTGGGCTATAGTAATCCTGCTAAATGGTTTATTATGCCTCCCCGAAGCAGTCCATTAAAGAGAGATTACTGAGAGACAGGAATACATGAATGCCAACGAGCCGGAATCAATCAAGGAGCCACTGTACAGTCCCAATAATAAAGCAGAGGAAATCCTCATGAAAATGCATATGGCTAAAAGCTGGGGAGCATTCAGCACTCTCTCTCTATCTTTCTCTGTCTCTCTCTCTCTGTCTCTGAGTTGCTCTTCTCTTTACTTTTCTCTCTCTATCTCTGTCTGTCGCTCTCATTCTCTCTCTCTCTTTGAGTTGCTCTTCTCTTTACTTCTCTCTCTCTCTCCACCTTTCCTGGTCTGTTTTACTTATTGAAGTCTTGGATCAAGTGCCAGACGCTGCTGAAGGAGGTTGGAGGTTAATAGGGAAACAATCGCCACTCAGCACTCTTGCTCTCTCTCTCTCTCTCTCTCTTTCACTTTGTGTCTCCACTCTAATTCTTTCTCTTATTTTCTCAGTCCACCTCTTCTGGTCTATTTTATCTACTGCAAGTGATGGGGTGAGTGGGTGGGTGGTGTTTGGTTGTGGTTGGAAAAGCATGTTGAGGAAGTGATGTGGGCTTGATGGTCTTTTTGGCCCCCACCGTCGACTTCAAGGCAGCGCTGCCACCGCCAACTTTAAGAAAGCACCGCCTACCCTAACTTTAACCCTAACTCTAACCCTAACCCTTGCCTAACCCTAGCGCCTTCCAAGCAACGCTGCCTTGAAGACGACAGTGGGGGCCAAAAAGGCCATATATCAAATGATGGGTGGTGTTTGGTTGTGGTTGGAGGAGCATGTTTAGGTGATAAGGTGGGTGTTTGGTTGTGGTTGGAGGAGCATGTTGAGGTGATAAGGTGGGTTGGTTGTGGTTGGAGGAGCATGTTGAGGTGATAAGGTGGGTGTTTGGTTGTGGTTGGTAGGAGCGTATTGAGGAAGTGATGGGTTTTGGTGATCCTTGTAGTTGGAGGAGAGTGTTGCAGCCAGGGCGTTATCAGGGAGTGGACAGGGGGGATCATGTCACCCTCAACTCTCAAAACGGTGGTGTTTGCCCCCCCCCGGCATGGTCATCTAAAAGATGAACAAATGCCAGCGACAGAGACAAATCAGGTCTAACTTACTGGCCAATGAAACTTGCAAAAGGAAAGCAGATAGAAAGTACTGAAACAAATATATAACACGCACACAGGGAGAGAGAGCACGCACAGGTCTTATGATTGTTGGTTTCTGGTGGTAGCTTGCCAATCACTGAAGAAAGACGTATGGTTATGGTAACAGATCATGTGTGTTTTAGGCATAGTATATAGGCACTATTCTCTGAATGAAAGTGTGCAGAAATTACGCATTTACTTAGCATTATTTACGAATATTCTCAGTGCAGTATCTGTCCCAGTCGCCCAGTTTTGCCCCTGATGGCAGCGCATATGTGCAACCGTCACAAGAGCATCACTGTTCAGGTAAAGACATCCCAACAGAGCTGCCACAAGGCACCACAGACCCTCCCACACATCTGTTGGACAGGTGCTGGAGTGCACCGAAGTCGCCTATCACCCCTACACCCTACACACACACACACACACACACACACACACACACACACACACTCTCTCTCTCTCTCTCACTCTCTTTCTCTCTCTCACACACACACAAACATGTACATCAGGGTTTCCAATTGCCGGACATTGGCTGAAAAAAACATGAAATGTCCGACAAAATTAAATATCTCCGGTCAAATTATCTGATTGAAATTGGCTAATAATCCCATCCCCCTAACGCAATCTGAATTTGAGAATAAGCCTAAAATGTAGACCTGTACTAAAGCAAGAATACGTCCTTTGGCTATGTTTTTAAATGCAGGCTCTACCGTAACGTGAAAGTTATTAAACAACACGCATATGCTGCATTTCAAATAGGAAGCGCACGCTTAAAACCTCAATGTTAAACAACAAATAAATGAGGGAGACAGTTCAAACATGGCCAGGCCCAGGCAGGCTAGCCTTAAAAGCCAGAAACGATGGATGATGATAAATTGGTAATGTCTGAAGCCTCAGATGTCCGGTCAGCTCCACCACCACCAGATAAAAAGCAGAAGTGCCGGGCGTATCTGTCGGAATCAGTGACGTTGGAAGTAGAGTTGCGGGGGTGCGGCCGCTCCAAGACACTTTTCATTCTCCGTGTAGACACACCCATGATACACTGGACATGCAACTGTGTTCTGTTCTCAAAGCATATGCTTTCTCTATCTATGATCTGCAGGGTTCGGACTGAAAGAAAAAGAAACTAAACATTTTCCAGAATAGGAAATATTTCTTAATTTAGTGTTATCAAAAAAAGAGGCATAGCATTAAGGGGTAGTGCACACATTCTTGTGTGTGCGCATCTGCGCAAGTGAAACTGAACCACTGGAGATAACGTGGGTAGCAGCAACTAACAACATAGCCCATTTAAAACAACGAACAAAGCAGATTCTTGCTGTCCATGAAAAAAGCATAGATACTGGCTAGATCTTGTTAAGCATGTTTAAGTTAAGCTAATGAACATTCTATACGGCTGATTATGTCATTCTTTAAGCTACATAGCCCGTCTCCAGTTTTCCTCAACTTGAGTAATTAAGAAGTAATAATAGGATATTTGATAATAGGATATTTGACCGGCATATCATCAAAATGTTCGGAAAGCGAAACCTCTGCCGGTCACTTTGACCGGCATCATTTTTTTCAAGCGGAAACTCTGATCTACATACATACTCACTCTCTCTCTCTCTCTTTCTCTCTATCTCGCAAACACACACACACACACACACACATGTAACGGGGCTGAATGTGTTATCAGGAACATTGACTGATGGTAGGGGGTGGGGCTGGTTAATAGTGTATGATTACGTTGTGTTATGTATGTGGTTTGTGGTGCTCTTCTACAGGTGCATTCAATCGCCCCTCAATGGCAGACCTGCGCAGTTGGTGGTTGAAAAATTTAAAATGGCAATGGCGGCCTTTGACTGCGAGATTCTTGGTGGCAGTAGGCACCCGCAAGGACTACCACCGAAGCCCGGAGAAGTAAAGGGGGCTCGGAAGACGCAACGCACAACGCACCTGGGGAGAGGCTATATATCGTTCTATCAGAGCGGCGTACAGACCGGAATACAACGCACTCAATATTTCTACGTTAAGGGAAGTAACTTGACCATCATTCTATGAGTGAGAGGGCTGTTATCGCGGCTGTTGTGGACGTTGATTTCTACCCCTTTCCCCTGCAGTTCAGGAGACAGCTGAATCGAGCGGAGGAAGACTGCGAAAGAGAGGCCTACAACGCACTCTATGTATTGCACTAAAGGGAAGTACTCATATCGTAGCCTACGACTATTTGTGCGAGTGGCCTGACTTCGTGTCAGTGTGATTGCTGATCACTGTTCCCCCCCCTTCCACAGCTCTGCTCGTGTCTACGAAGAGGCGTGTGGGTCGTGAAAGCGAGTGCGTGCCATAAGGAGAGGACTATTGGGAGTGTCGGGTCTGGACTGTTCACCACGGCGGCCATTGAGTAGGCTAGCTAGCTTCGAGCGCTAGCAGCTACTACGTGGAGGAGTAAATTGCTGGGTCGTGAGTGGTGCATGGACTGTTCCTCTATAGCCCTTATTAGCCTTTTCCTTGTACGAGCTAATATTACCAGTTGTCTAGCCTTATTATTATGTCCGGCTGCCCATGGTGCTAGATAGGCCTGCTATGTGATCCTGAATCTGGTGGTCTTATTGCTGTTAAGTGCTCTATGTCTCTGTGGGCCTATTGCCCGTTTTGTCTGAGTCACTGTAGCTTAAATTTGCTGTGTTGCCGTGGTGTTCAGTGCTCTTATGATTCACCGTGATACTGTTGGCTTGTATGGCCCTTTTACGTTTGCCGTGAGGATTGATAATTGTGTGCTGTGTTACATGATAATTGTGTGCTGTGTTATATGCCGTCACACCGTCAGGCATACCCACATTGTATAGAGCATTATAACCTGAGATCTCCACCCTCTAGAGGGCACCAGAATATGGTATTTTACATATGTTAGGCTATTGGTTTGTTTTGTAGTTTTTCAGTGCTTCCATACTGGTCCTATACTGTAAACAGGCTGTAAACTTACATGGGCTATTGATTTGTTCTGTGGCCCTTCAGTTCTTTCATACTGGTCTTATACTGCAATTAGGTTGTGAACTTCACATAGGCTATTGATTTATCCTGTGGCCCTTCAGCTCTTTCACACTGGTCCTATACTGTAAATGCATTAGAGGGGAATGCTAAAAGAGAGGTGGCACTGTTGGCGCCTGAGAAATGTGACTCTGATGTTGCGATCCTACAAGAATTAGCACTGCTGTATGGAGGCCAGCAACCAGTGGCTTAATTGCGCATCCAGTTTTTTAACTGCAAACAGGAGCCAGGGGAGGCTGTACGGGCCTTCACCCTCCGCTTACGTGAGTTGCACCACAAATGGAGAGCCAGAGAACCCCTTGCAGCTGGGACCGATGAGGAGCTTCTTCGCACTCAATTCGCCATGGGCTTGAGTTCTGGCCCAACTAGTCAGGAGCTGCAGAGACTACTCCGCAGGACCCGACACTCACTTTTGCCGAGGCCTGTCAGGAAGCAAAGGCGCTAGAAAGGGAGCAAGGCCAAACCGAACGAGCCCAAGTCTGCCCAGCCTTTGCTGTAACACCATGGCCTCCAACGTCAAAGCCCACAGCAACCACAGATTGGCAACAGATCAAGGAGACTTTGCGTAAAGAACTGCGGGGGGAATTAAAAGAACAGGTGACCCTTCTAGGAAAGTCCATTGTGGACGAGCTGCAGGGACTGTTGAAAATTAGCCCATCGGCACCCCCGCCACTAGCTGATACTTCCCCCCCAACCAATCGGGCAACCTCAAACCAGTGCCACGCCCACTCAACCTTTCTGGCCCCCACAGTCAAATGCCCCCCGACATCAAAGATTAGGGTCAGCCCCCCCGGTGCAGTCATTCTATCAGTGGGATGCCCAAGGCAGAGCTATCTGCAGAGACTGCGGGGAAGCTGGCCACATCCAGAGATTCTGCCCTCGGCGACGTCCGACCCAGACGTGTTTTCAGTACTCCCGGTCACATAAGGGCGAGTGAACCGGGAGGGGTCCCCCACTGTGCCCCCACAAAAGCCCTCGATAGTGGGTAGACGCCCCGAAGTTGAAGTGTTCGTCCAACAACAACAAATACATGCATACTCGATACTGGCTCGCAAGTAACTCTTTTTAGTGAAACCTTGTTCCGGCGCCACTTTGGCGAAGGTAGTATGCTCGACCCGAGCAGTATATCGTGGCTGGCCCTGAAAGCAGCCAATAGGCTAAACATTCCTTATGTGGGGTATGCAGTTTTAGATTTTCAGATCGGGGGCATAGATGTGAAAGGGAAAGGGGTGGTGATTGTCCGAGATGACTTCATCAACACTGAGTGTGGACTCTTGGGCATGAATGTCATAGCAGACTGCTGGGCTGGTATTTTCTGTGGTGGGCACCCTGGTGTCGCTGCATTTAAATCTGTACTCTCTCCTGCTGCAGAAAAAGTCTGGGACGCTGCCTTTGCTGCCTGCCAAAGGACTAACACTTCAGTAACGTGTATGGAGCTACAGGGGGTGGCTAGACTTCCGCGGCAGCCCCCAGTGGTGATTCCGCCTTCAACAGAGATGATGATCTGGGCTCAGGTGCCGCAAGCCGCTGGCCAACCCAACTGTCCCGTCTTGATCGAAGATCTGGAAAACTATGGCCAAGAATGGAGGGTGGCTAGATCAGTGAGTTGGACTCAAGGGGGTAAGGTTCCCCTGCGTATATGTAACCCTAACCCTTTTCCCCTGGAACTCCCTCAGAGACGCCCCCTGGCTTCAGTTAGCCAAACCGATCAACAAGACATTCTGGGGCAGTCAAGATTGGTGCTGCGCAACTCTGGACCTCATGTCATTGAGGTCGATATCCGGCATGTTGACCAGACTCCAGTTGATGACCACCCAGCCATGTCCCTGTGTGGCGAGGGACTGAACAACGACCAGCAGGCACAGTTGAAGGCGCTATTGCATAGGTGGTCCCATGTATTTGCAGCCAATGATGAGGATTTCGGGAGAACGGCTGTTATCACTCACCAGATCCCCACTGGCACCGCACCACCAATTCGAGAGCGCTACCGCCCAGTTCCCCCAAAACTCTACACGTAACTACCGACCTTACTGCAAGGGATGTTGGACAGTGGGGTGGTTAAGGAAAGTGCTAGCCCGTGGGCTGCTCCAGTAGTCCTCGCAAAAAAGAAAGATGGCTCATTGAGGTTCTGCGTGGACTACCGTAAACTCAACGCAGTAACCCACAAGGACTCCTTTCCACTGCCACGGATTGAAGAATCTCTTGCCAGCCTGAGTAAGTCAGAGTGGTACTCCACCCTTGACCTTGCCAGCGGTTATTGGCAGGTAGAAGTTGCTCCTTGAGACCAGGAAAAGACTGCTTTCGCCACACCTTTTGGGCTCTACCCATTTGAGGCCTCTGCAACGCGCCAGCTACATTCCAGAGGCTGATGCAACGCTACTTGGGGGCGCAAGTCTATGATAACCTTCTTATCTATCTTGACAACATCATAGTGTACTCTTGACGTTTCCACGCCCACTTGAAACATCTTGAACAGGTCTTCACCCGCCTCCAGGAACATGGCCTAAAGTTACAGCCCCACAAGTGCCACTTGTTCCAGTGCAGTGTGACATACCTAGGACATGTTGTCAGTAAGCAAGGCGTCGCTACAGACCCTGACAAGACCGCAGTTGTCCAGGAATGGGCCACCCCATCAACTGTCAAGCAGGTGCGATCATTCTTGGGTTTTGCCGGGTATTATCGCCGGTTTATTCCAGCTTTCGCCAAGATGGCAGCCCCACTACATCAACTTCTCCAAGGTCAGGCCAACCGACCCTCTGCCCGAATCCAGTGGACAGCCGATTGCCAGGCTGCATTCGACCATCTGAAGCGAGCCCTCCTCAGCGCCCCTATCCTTGCCTATGCCGACTTCCAGCTGCCATTCTGATTATACACGGACGCTAGTCTGAACAACCTGGGTGCAGTGCTAGCTCAAGTTCAAGATGGGAGGGAAACAGTCATCGCCTACGCCAGTCGTAGCCTCCACCCTGGTGAGCGAAATGATCGATCAAAACTATAGTTCTTTCAAACTAGAACTGCTAGCACTAAAATAGGCTGTTACAGAGAAGTTTAAAGACTATTTGTGGGGGGTGCAGTTCACTGTCTTTACGGACAACAACCCGTTGGTTCACCTGGATACGGCAAACCTGGGTGCGACAGAACAGCGTGGGTGGCCCAACTCGCAAACTTCTCCTACGAAATCCGTTACCGGCCAGGGGCGGCGAACCGAAACGCGGACGTTCTGTCTCGACTTCCAGGAGAAGCGACAAACCCATTAGTGCATGTGGCAGGGTGTACCATATCCCCGGAACAGCACACCAGGCCCATGGAGTGGAGCGAACAACAGAAGGAGGACTCGGATCTGCAACTCCTTCATGCTTGGAAGGTGAACGATAAGCCCCCTTCGGAGAATGACCGCTCTTCTCTGTCCCCACAGCTGCGTTGCCTCCTCCGAGAGTGGAACAGACTAGAGCTGCGAGATGGAGTACTGGTGAGGTGTGTCAAGGAGCCAGACACCGGGGAGCCAGTGGACCAAGTTCTCGTCCCAAAACAACAGGCCCGCAGACTCTGGGAGGATTACCACAAGGCCGGGGGCCATGCAAGTGGCGACAAGATGGTGTCCCTCCTAAGGAGAAGATTCTATTGGGTTGGGATGAGTACAAACGCACGGATGTGGGCAGCAGAGTGCACCACTTGTGTGGTGGGGAAGTCTGGTGCGTTGCCAAAAGCCCCTTTATGTCCGATCCCCTCCAGCTATCCCTTCGAGACTGTGGTGTTGGACTTCCTGTCTCTCGGGAGGCCATCTGACACCTACCAATACATCCTTGTCATTACGGACCTCTTCTCTCGCTATGCTCTGGCAGTGCAGACTAAGGATCAGACCGCCCTAACAACGGTGAAGGCCCTATGGACAGCCCTCATTCTCCCATTTGGCTGCCCTGAGCGGATACTTACGGACCAGGGAGCAGCTTTCAAATCAGCGCTGATGCAACAGCTGTGTGAGGTGTATGGCTGCAAAAAGGTACGCACTACGCCCTACCACCCACAGGGCAACGGTGCCTGAGAGCGCTTTAATCGCACTCTCCTGTCTCTGTTGGGCACTATTGAGGTTAACTCTCAGACTCATTGGCCAAGTTTACTTCCTGCCCTTTTGCAAGCCTACAACAACACTACACACGCAAGCACGGGCATGACCCCTCATTACGTCATCTTTGGGCGCCATGCCAGACTACCCGTAGACATGCTACATGACGTTGCTCCTCCACAGCGTAGAGAGGACCTGGACGGCTGGGTCCGTAGCCACCACCAAGCGCTCCTGCATGCCTATGCCACGGTTCGTAACAATGTAGAACGACGAACTCAATGGAACCAAGATCGTTACAACCGTAATGCACGGACCATGCCACTGTTGCCTGGAGAGCGTGTGCTTATGAGCAGTGTTGTATAAAGTACTAGAAAGCAATACTTGAGTAAAAGTACAAGTATCGTACTAGAAAAAGACTTTGGTAGAAGTGAAAGTTGCCTTTTAGAATATTACTTAAGTAAAAGTCTTAAAGTATCTGATATATACTGTACTTAAGTATCAAAAGTAATTTTCTGATATTTAATGTACTTAAGTATTTGAAGTAAAAGTAAAAAGCAAGCGGTTTTATTTTGAACTTTTATTGTAAACTTTATTTTGCCTTTCTTATAGTAAAGCATAAAGCATATTCAGGGTTCCCATATCTTCTTAATCTCACTCATCAAATCAAATCACATTCTTTTCTAGGACTTGTAGGGAGAACATTTTGGTCATGTGGCATGAGCATTTCTAGGGCTTACTCCCCAGGTCACCGTCACTCACACACACACACACACAGGCCACCTATGTCCAGCAGCTATTAATATGCCAGTCATTAGTTGAAACTGAAAAGGTGTCTGTTCATCTTCAAAATAAGCTGGTTTTCAAAGTTGCCAGAATTCAGTGCCCAGGAGTTTCAGGCCCAAGACCGACCATAGTGGTGGAAATTGGATAAATTAAGCAACATTTCAGCTCTTACTATCCTGTAGTTTTTATTAGTACCATGGTTCAACAAATGTGTAAAGGTTATATAATAATTCACTTCAACTGAAAAGTTAACAAAAAATATACCACTATTCCACAAGTTGCCAAAACAGAAAGAAAGAAAGAAAGCCTTTGAAATGTAGCCTATCCCATGCTTCCACAAAGAGGCATATTGAACTAATGTTTACATGTTTTTTCCATGGGTAGGCTATATTGTTGTTTGGTGATTTAGCCTACTCCTTTACTACACCCTCTTCTGAGCAAACAAGGCATAGGTTTATCATGTAGGGTAATTGCTCTTTCTTACATTAAATAACTTTAATTTATCCTCTCTACTTGTCCCTGTAGTCATGGCCTCCTCATCACTAATTTCGGGCTCATCATTTTCAGTGGTCGACTGGTTGATCTGCTGCTCAGTCTCTCCTGGCCTCTTTCTACCCTCCATCCTTCCTGACGCTTGTGTCTACTGCAGGGCCGGCTTGGCTATCCGTATCTGAGATCTGAGATCATGGATCTTTTTGGAAAAGACGGGCTATATGGACCCAACCAACTCTTTTTGGAATGCGGAACGTGTCCTACTTTAAGAAAATATAGACTAACGTATAATTCTCCCGATTACCCACCCCGGGCCTGATTCAGTCTTACTCTTCTTGGACTGAAGACAACTCCTGCGATGCTATGGATAAAAAGCCTTTCACAGGCCGCTAGGGCAGGTAGCCGATGTACAGAAACATTTCTTGCAAATACGGCCACGGGTGTATGACGTTATATTCACCACTACCCTGTTCACCGGGTTCACCACTATCGTCGGGGTGGTCGTCTATGATAACGGGAGGTCCTCCAGTAGGTGCTCGTGCTTCCATGGCGGTCCTCCTCCTTTAGCAACAAACAAGAGCTGAAATAGAGCGCGCAGCGTGCGCAGTGTGCGGAGCGTGCGTAATGCAATCTAGGAGCAGTGATTCGCCAAACCTCCCTTATTGCAGTCGCACACATTTTTTCTAATTTTATGTTTTAGTAACGAGTAACGAAGATGCTTAGTGGAAATATAACGGAGTAAAAGTATACATTTTATGTAGAAAATGTAGTGGAGTAAAAGTGGAAGTTGACATAAATTTAAATAGCGAAGTAAAGTACAGATACGTGAAATTTCTACTTAAGTACAGTAACAAAGTATTTGAACTCCGTTACATTACAACACTGCTTATGAGGAACTTCCGCCGTAGGGCTCAAGGGAAGCTAGCACCCCAGTGGCTACCCGCACCCTTCGTTGTGGTTGCCCAACCATACCGAGATCGCCCTGTCTTCACTATATGCCCCGAAGGGAAGGACGGCCCCCTCCGGACTATCCATCGCAATAATCTCCGCTCATGCCCAAGGGACGCACCTTCGGATGGCGACCATCAACAAAATGAACGACCTGTGCCCCCTTGGCCAAGTGCTCCTTTCGCCCTGTTCCCACCGGCTCCGCCTCCACAGGTCGAACCTCGGATGGCAAGAACAATGCCAGCCCAAAGACCACTCAATGCTGACACACAACCATCTCCCTCTTTTGCCTCAACCAACCCATCTCAGGAAGCCCCTGGCCCAGAGCCTCAGTCGGTAGTTATTGCTTGTGATCAGATAGCTCCCCCTCATGCAGCACCAGCTCAAGATCCAGACCCAGCGGTCCAAAGGGCAGAAGGGTACAGACCTTGAAAGTCGAAATGGACGTTACCAGCCACCAAAAAAAAAAAGAAAAACACTGAACATTGACTATGGTAGTGGTCGGGGACGACCACCATTAAGGCGGGGGGGAAATTTAACGGGGCTGAATGTGTTATCAGGAACATTGACTGATGGTAGGGGGTGGGGCTGGTTAATAGTGTATGATTACGTTGTGGTATATATGTGGTTTGTGGTGCTCTTCTACAGGTGCATTCAATCGCCCCTCAATGGCAGACCTGCGCAGTTGGTGGTTGAAAGATTTAAAATGCCAATGGCGGCCTTTGATTTTTGGTGGCAGTAGGCACCCGCAAGGACTACCACCGAAGCCCGGAGAAGTAAAGGGGGCTCGGAAGACGCAACGCACAACGCACCTGAGAGAGGCTATATATCGTTCTATCAGAGCGGCGTACAGACCGGAATACAACGCACTCAATATTTCTACGTTAAGGGAAGTAACTTGACCATCATTCTATGAGTGAGAGGGCTGTTATCGCGGCTGTTGTGGACGTTGATTTCTACCCCTTTCCCCTGCAGTTCTGGAGACGGCTGAATCGAGCGGAGGAAGACGGCGAAAGAGAGGCCTACAACGCACTCTATGTATTGCACTAAAGGGAAGTACTCATATCGTAGCCTACCACTATTTGTGCGAGTGGCCTGACTTCGTGTCCGTGTGATTGCTGATCACTGTTCCCCCCCCTTCCACAGCTCTGCTCGTGTCTACGAAGAGGCGTGTGGGTCGTGAAAGCGAGTGCGTGCCATAAGGAGAGGACTATTGGGAGTGTCGGGTCTGGACTGTTCACCGCGGCTGCCATTGAGTAGGCTAGCTAGCTTCAAGCGCTAGCAGCTACTACGTGGAGGAGTAAATCGCTGGGTCGTGAGTGGTGCATGGACTGTTCCTCTATAGCTCTTATTAGCCTTTTCCTTGTACAAGCTAATATTACCAGTTGTCTAGCCTTATTATTATGTATGATCCTGAATCTGGTGATTGTCTTATTGCTGTTAAGTGCTCTATGTCTCTGTGGGCCTATTGCCCGTTTTGTCTGAGTGTCACTGTAGCTTAAATTTGCTGTGTTGCCGTGGTGTTCAGTGCTCTTATGATTCACCGTGATACTGTTGGCTTGTATGGCCCTTTTACGTTTGCCGTGAGGATTGATAATTGTGTGCTGTGTTACATGATAATTGTGTGCTGTGTTATATGCCGTCACACCGTCAGGCATACCCACATTGTATAAAGCATTATAGCCTGAGATCTCCACCCTCTAGAGGGCGCCAGAATATGGTATTTTACATATGTTAGGCTATTGGTTTGTTTTGTAGTTTTTCAGTGCTTCCATACTGGTCCTATACTGTAAACAGGCTGTAAACTTACATGGGCTATTGATTTGTTCTGTGGCCCTTCAGTTCTTTCATACAGGTCTTATACTGCAATTAGGTTGTGAACTTCACATAGGCTATTGATTTATCCTGTGGCCCTTCACACTGGTCCTATACTGTAAATGGGTTGTAAGCTTCCCCTAGGCTATTGATTATCCGGGGGCTATTAGTCACCGGGAGTATTGAGTAGCTGTAAGGAAATCACACTAGCCTACTGTTGTTCCCTGTATTGCCTCTGGGGGGTCAGGACACTTTTAATTGCTTACAACTGGTAATGTATTTTTGTGTCGAACTGTTTGTGTCGTATCTGAACTGCTCAATTTTTAAGATAATTTAATAAAACTGTTTTTTATAAAATATCGTGTGTGTGTGCCTCAAGGGTCAACAGTTATAACCTGCTTCCCGTTACACACACACACACACACACACACAAAAGCACACACACATGCACACACTGACTTCAGCACCCCATTTCGGAGCCCACGTCTGGTCCTGTTGACATTTGTAATGACATGCTTTCAGATGGCTTTTCCAAAAGGCAAATGCACTTGTCCAAATGGAATAGCAAATTGCCCCTATTTGCTGTGTTCATTACATTCATATCTTTCAAATGAGTTTTGTTCCTCTCATGCTTAAGACCCAGGTAAAAAAAAAAACTATTAAAAGTATACTTTTTGAAAGTGTACTAAGTACCCTTTGTACTTTTTTCGTCAAATCCAAGTGTAATTAAGTGTATTGAATTATGTATTAAGTTCAACTTAATACCAACTTGACTATACTTTGAGTGTAATTAGTGTGCTAAAATGGAACAACTTTTTTCAAACTTTAAGTGTTCTTAAGTACATTATACAAAAATATATTTCATGAGCATTAGAAACACAGTCGCAGTACAATTTTGTAACATCCCAAGTGTATTGGAAATGTACTTAAAATGTACTTAAAAGGCATTACAATATACCTAATAATAGTGTAGTAGTGTATTTTGAATACACTCTTATCATCCTCATTTCTATTCATTTGGCATGCTTCTGTAATATTTTAAATTAACTTCAAATGTACTTCCTGACTACAATAAGTGCCTTGAAAGTTTGCAGTTATGTTAATAAAAGTATAGTCTTAAGATACTTTAAGCATTGCAATTTAAGTATAATATTATGCAATTTAAGTATAATATTAGTGTGCTTTAAAATTGTACTATTAGTACTCTCCTACCTATTCTGTTACATGACAAATTACACTTTGATTATGAGAAAAATTATGAATGAAAAAAGATTTGATTATGATTAGATTATGAATGAAAACAAAACATAATATTCATCCATAACAAAAGTAAACATTTTTTCTGAAAGTTATGGATCTCTTGAGCATATCTTTTCAAGTTGGATGTGGTAACGCGATAAAACATGCATTTGGCCGTATTATATTATTTCACATGCATAGATTTTTCGAGTGGCTGTTTGGAGCGCTGGTCAGATTCCTTCTCGCTCGCAGCATTTTTTTCCATGCTTGGGGAGCAGTTTCCTCTGAGTGCGCACGCGCAGAGAGAATTTGATAATTATAATATAATACACCCGAATGCATGTTTCATCGCGCAAGTGCTTTTTGCCACTATTGTGTCGCGATACTCTACAGCCTCATTGGTAGACCATCAATTCAAAATGCAGATTTCATGAAAAACAAAAGTTGTTTACCCTCCTAGGTGAGAGAATTTGCCCTCTAAGCTTGAAATTGTTTACTGGACACCCAGCCTACAGCCAACAACTTAACAGTCTAACATGGCTAAATGTGTAATGCATGATCATTTATTGCTTATTTGTTTGCAAAGTCTTCTGGCCCAGAAAGAAAACCATGGTGGTTACAGATCATGGCTGAGGAGGAAAGGTACAGCTGGTAGAGTTGTGCAGTGAGTGAACTTCCCTCCCAATACTGAGATGTGGTGGCAAAAGCTGTGGTAGCTAGCTTCCTTACTAGCACACCATCTTCCAGTCCAAGATGCATAAAGTTTTCGGTGGCAACCCGGGGCTGGACAGCAGTCAAATGCATTGACCTTGGTATTAGAGAATTTGTCTTTGTTGTCTGTGAACAGAAAGAAGATGGAAAACATTTTACAAGATAAACAATATTTTACACAGAAATCCATTGGCAATGATGAGATTAATACAGATCTGTACCTATTTGACATTTACTTTTTATGGGTCAAATAGGTATTGAAACCATCTGTTTGCCATCCTGGTATGGGTAGACCTGGCCAGGTAGTCTTTCCTTAAAGCGTTATGCACCTTGGCACCGATATGAGTGCAACCACCCTGTTTTCTGCATTTGATTACCTTAGATTCCTTTGTTTCCAATACAACCGTATTATCGTTTTCGGGTCAAATGGCATTTTAAATGGGAGTCGTAGGGGCACTAGCCTACTATTTTGATGCATGAATCAAAATCATCATGTATCAAAATAGTTCTGCCCCTACGACTCCCATTCAAAATGGCATTTGACCCAGAAACGACAATACAGTCAAGCTTAATGGTGGCGCTTCTGACTTAATTATGCTTTCAAACGAAAGTTTGACTCAGGTACATTCACAAAAAGACCCTAGGTTGCATTTTGGCTTGAGTTATGCTTTAAGAGTAATGGGATAAGGTCCTGGATGAAGAATATTTACCTTTACTGCTGATTATTTGAGGCGTTCAGACATCTCGGTTTCAAAACTGTCCAGGAACACCTGTAAAAACATAGTTAGGCTACAGATTAAAACTAGGTAAATTACAAACACTACCATGAAATGAACTTGAATGCTCTGTCAAACACAAATAATAAAAAAAAAAACTAAATCTATCGCATAAACCAAGGCATAATATCAATCATGTAGCCTAAGCTTCATAGCACTAACTTAGTAGAACACCAGGTTTAATTCCCCCTCTAATATCAATGGTGGAAAAACAGTTCTACTTCATAAAATGCATGCAATTTGTCATGTAGACTCATTTTAAAAGATGTCTCCACGATTAAAGAAAAAAACAGCTACAATGTCATTAGCATGCCTAATGAATGTGAAGTGTGACTAGCCTAGCTCTAACCTCCTTTCTGTGAGTTAACTTAGCCTACACCACACATAATATTAAAGAACATTGGTGAACTTTAGGCAAACGTTGCTTAACCCCTTCAGACCTGATTTTTTTCTGTTGAGCAAAAAAAAAAATATTCAGCTGATTTTTACTCCTCTCCAATGTAGAAATAAAGGGGGAAAAATATTATTTGATAAATCATGTCTTTATTACTATTTTTTAATGTCCATTACAATGGACGCCTCCACTAAATAGGTGTAAAATGACATGAGGACTTAGGGAAAAAAACACTATATTTTGTACATATAGTATTGAAAGTAATAATCACATATGACTTAAACATTTGGAACTGGATGTTTGCATGTGTCCAAATGTTTTTATATGTCTATGAGCAGGTCAAAACATGCACATTAACTAATGTGCCAGATTGCGTCCACACAATACCTGTGGTGCTAGTACAAAATGTTTAGCAGTTTTCAATATACACACACAGTTTGCGTTGTGTTTTGCATTTTGCACTGTTGTTTTCACACAGTCTTGTGAACTGAACTGTTAAATTGATTTTTTTAATTACATGATCCAATAGGAACACCGGGGGTATTTTTGCAACATATTTGCTTGTGTATATGGAGGGAATGTGCTTTACTAAAGTGTGTGTGCTCATTTTACTAAATTGTGCGCTCAATTTTGTAAATCGTGTGTTTGTTTTACTAAACAGTGTTTATTTTACTACATTGTGGGCTCATTTGCTAAATTGCACTCATTTTATTTCATCACATTCTCATTTTAATTTTTGAAAAAAGAGCACACAATTTAGTAAAATAAGTGTACTTTTTAATAAAACGAGAGCACGATTTAGTAAAATGAAAACACTATGTACTGTAGTTAAACGAGCGCACAATACACAAAAATGTGTGCACAATCTAGTATAACGAGTGCACAATTTAGTAAAGCAAGCACATGATTTAGTAAAACGAGTGTATGTTTTCTCAATACATAGAAAATCTTGCAATGACACCCCCCAGGAGATGTCATTGCAAGATTGTTTTTGTATATCAAGATAATATACGCTCGTTTTACTGAATTATGCACTTATTTTACTAAGAGTGCGTTTGTAAATTGCCACTCCAAGCGCTCTGAGCCAACTCTTAACTTTTAACCGTTCGTAAAATGTGGGTGGAATTATCGTTCGTTTATTCAAAGTGTCACACTCTCAGAGCATCCAGATCGTACTCTTATACTAAGAATAGATTGTAATATGGTTAGAACGGAACCCTAGAGTAGTCATTGCAAGATATTATATATCCAGAAAACGTATACTCATTTGACTAAATTGTGTGCACATATTGCTAAATCATGCGCTTGTTATACTAAATAGTGCACTTGTTTTACTAAATTTAGTAAACATACGCACAATTTAGTAAAACGTGCACACAATATATTAAAATGTTATGTAAAATGTAATAAACTAGTTTTTTGAGAGAGCTATTCTATTTTCAGTGTTGAATTTACAAACGCACCCTAAATTGTGCACTCGTTTTACTACATAGTGTGCTCGTCTACTAAATCACTCTTTTTAGTAAATAGTGCACTCATTGTACTAAAATGTGCACTCATTGTACAAAAAAATAGCACAATTTGACTAAATGAGCCCACCATTTAGCAAAATGGACACACTATTTAGTAAACCAAGCACACATTTGACTGAATTCAGTGCACAATCTAATAAAATGAGAGCACGATTTAGTAAAAATGACGACACATTAAATTGTGCACTCGTTTTACTACATAGTGTGCTCGTCTACTAAATAACTCTTTTTAGTAAATAGTGCACTCATTGTACTAAAATTTGCACTCATTGTACAAAAAAATAGCACAATTTGACTAAATGAGGCCACCATTTAGCAAAATGGACACACTATTTAGTAAACCAAGCACACATTTGACTGAATTCAGTGCACAATCTAATAAAATGAGAGCATGATTTAGTAAAAATGACGACACATTTTAGTAAAATGAGTGCACATTCATCCAAAATAGCTGAAATAAATAAAAAATGCATTCAAAATTATAGCTTGGGTTTTGAGGATATGTCAAAACATTGCCTGGTGAGTGCCTAAATGAGTGTTGGCTAACATCTCCCAACACCTGATGTCCATTGGGATGGACATTAAACTTTGAAAAAATCCTGTACTACACTGTTATGAAATATATTCAAACTAACTTCAAATATCATCACCTGCAATGGTTAGAATTATACTGAGTGCAAATTGGTTAGGCTATCATAAACATAAATTCATATTTATGAGGGGGAAAATGTGTTTACTCCTGTTCCTATTTAGCTTCAGAGCCATGCTTGTCTTGTCTGATGTCTGAAGTGCTCTCAGATCAAGTTACAGGCCCTAACTGCATTCTGATTGGGTCATCAGGATCCAATCAGTTACAAAGCATAATTAAAATGGTGAAATCACAGATTTTCATTGGTCTAGACCCAAAAATATGTCATGTCCATTCCAATGGACGTGGGGTCTGAAAGGGTTAATAAAGAACACACTTTCTTCCATCATAGTTTGTCTAACGTTAGTGCTAGCCAACGCTTGTCAATAATCCCACAAACACAAAGCAGGCTAATGTAGTTTTCTTCTTGATGGGGATCTGGTCGACGTATATGACGTTAACGTTAGCTAAATTAGCTAACGTGATCTGGCATTGCTAGCTTGTACTAGCAAGGATAAAAACAAACTCTTGAAAGATTGATAAGCCATCAATTTAACTTCTCCAAAGACTACCGAAGGTCATAAAGAGTAAGCTACATCAGAATCATTTAACAATATGCTTTGGGACTCACCTGATAACGAATAACTTGGCACTTTAGATCCAACTGGCTTCAGTCCTTGTTATCTCATATGACGAGTCCTTCTGGCTCTGTAGGACCAACGTCTCTGGCATGACTGGAATTTATGGTATCTTTAATTTGGACACACCTGTAACCTTATACGGACCGTAAACGTATGCATTTTCTGGTCTCTACAGTCCATCTGTCTTGCAGATTAAGTTACAAGCATAGACTGTATGAAATAACGTTAATGTTTGCTCACACCAGAGAATGTAGACGGGCTCTGCTCACACCACGTTTTGCTCAAAAGCTGCACAGATCCGCCCACTCCATTTCAAATTCAAACAGCCATGTTATTGGTCAACTGGACTGCCTATACATTTAACTGTGTTGCATATAAATTTAACAAAATGCCACATTCATCCTCTCACAACCTCTACTACATCACAAACGTATAGGCTACTACCTTACTAAGACACAAAATCAACAAAAGAAAAAAATATTATTTGAAAAACTGATAGATCAGTATGTCTCTAGGCTAGGTTATTGCACATTGCCATCCATGCGGCTGACATATCAGGCCTAAAAGCTACACACATTAGTATTTTATTAAAGGTGAGATGACTATGAAACTATACAAACAATGTATTAGGCCTACCAAAAAATATACTTTCCATAAGTACACTATATTACATAAGTATACATAAGTATTAGCAATTTAATACACTTAAACTAAATAAACTTCTTTACCATTTAAAATACACTAACAACAAAGTACACTTTTAAAAACTACATTACAAAAACACTTTGAATATTGCACAATAAGTATATTTAATTTTAGTACACTGAAGTTGAACTTAATACTATGACTATGAAATTATACAAACAATGTATTAGGCCTACCAAAAAATATACTTTCCATAAGTAAACTATATTACAACTCTAAGTATTAGCAATTTAATACTCTTAAACTAAATAAACTTCTTTACCATTTAAAATACACTAACAACAAAGTACACTTTTAAAAAGTACATTACAAAAACACTTTGAATATTGCACAATAAGTATATTTAATTTTAGTACACTGAAGTTGAACTTAATAACATCTACTTTGAAGTATACTTTCTAAAAGTACACATTAAACATACTTTACATAAAGTACAAAACGTGTAAGCATACTTGCTTTATACTTCATGTACTTTAATCATATTTCTAACACACTAAAGTATACTACTTTTTTACCTGGGGAGTCATGCAGCTTTGTTGAAAAAAAGATATGATGACCTCAAATAGGCATAATTGATTTGGATTGGAATTCATATTCCGCAAACTAGTTCCAAAGAATGCTTGCTCTGCACATGCTTTGCATTTACATGTAATGCTAAACCCAAGGTTATTATCCCATTCATCTGTCTCTCTCTCTCTCTCTCTCTCTCTCTCTCTCTGTCTCGGATTTGTATTGGTTAGGGAAGCCTGCTGCGCAATCTTTTCACAAAGCCTTCCTACAACAAGAGCCACATTCAAAAGAAGATCAATTCGAAAAATTGAAATGCAGTCCTGCAAAAAAAATACAAAATACATGAACTGGACATCTACCTAGGTCCAACAGTAATTCTACAATGGTCTATTACTCACATTGAGTTTTGAGTCTGGCAGAGATACGGTATAAATCTGTCATTGGTTGGCTGGAGATCCATAACAGCATTCATAAGGGTTCCCTTTGAGAGACCCGGAGCTGATTTCCAGGAAGTGGAATGCTGTGAAAACCTTCTAAGCTGTGCTTGCAAAAGAACATCATGAAGGAAATTACTTGAAAATGTCAAGATGTGAAAAGTGGGAAAATATATCTATGTTGAAGCCTAATAAATGTGCAAATTGTACTACTGCAAAATAGTAGTCTTGTGGAGTATATGTAAGCTCGATATGAGTTTACTTAGAAGTGTGTGTGTGTTTGTTTGTGTAGGTGAGAGAGTGGGAGTGTGTGTGTGTGTGTGTGTGTTTGAGTTCAATATGAGTTTACTTAGGAACTGTGTTTGTGTGTGTGTGTGAGAGAGAGAGAGAGCTCAATATGAGTTTACTCAGAGAGTGTGTGTGTTTGCATTTGTACCGTAGGTGTGAGTGTGTGTGTCTATGTGTGAGAGAGAGGTCGATATGAGTTTGTTCAGGAAGTATGTGTGTGTGTGTGCGTTTGTATGTGCAGGTGTGTGAGTGTGAGTATGTGTTCGGCCTACAGTCCTGTTATTTGGAGAGGAAACATGCTGTAATAACGTGAGAAAAGCACTCATCAGAATCCAGCCCGTCTCAGCGGACACACACTTGCGGAATGAGAGGGAGAGACAGAGGCTGTGAGGACCAGCTATGACAACACACAAGCTGTAATCTGCAACTTGCAACTGCAGCAATTCTGGCTCCAGTGGGGACTTAATGCCCCCAGAATTGCCCTCCTCTCCTACCGCAAACAGAGGGGAGACACGCGGCTGAATGCAATATCAGGAAATCTCCAGAGGCAGCGTGTGTGTGTGTGTGTGTGTGTGTGTGTGTGTGTGTGTGTGTGTGTGTGTGTGTGTGTGTGTGTGGAGTGGCTGGAGTCAAAGGGCAGGGAGAGTGTGTGGTGTGTGTGCTGAGAGCTTCAGAAGAGCCATCTCTGTCTTCTGGATTAACTCTCTCACACACACACACACACATCCAGACACACACACACACACTTACACAATAATACATACTGGCACATAGAGGTATACATACACACACACACACACACACACACACACACACACACACACACACACGTGCGCATACACACATACACACATGGAAGCATGAGCATACACTACCACATTTTGTGCACACAAACACACAAACCGTATAGAAGAGTCTAATACACATTTCTTCTTCCTTATCAGCCTACTTAAATGTTTAATCAAAACTTTTGATAATCAGGGGAAGCAAGCTGGATGGAGTTTGAGATTCTAATTTAGAGCTCTAAACAGTTTCCAGTCGAATAATTTCCCTTTTCCGTTCGGATCCAGCGTGTCTGTGGTGCGTGCATTGATTTTATGATGCATTTCAAATCCGTATTTGTGTCTCATTAACGAGGCACCCAACCTTGATCTCGTTGGTTATTGGCTTTTAGCCGATTCCTCTGTTCACTCTTATGGACCCAGTCAAGGTCTCAGTTTGATGTCTCCATCTTCTCGAGATCTCCAGGGGCCCAGCCAAGAGCCTGCTTACTGGAGTGACCTCCACCTAAAACACGTGTAATAGGGATTTCCATGCATTCGTAACAGAATCTGAACAGTTGTGGACTATACATGGAAACACACTATAATGCTATTGATAGTCTCTGCTGGTGTTGAATATACATCACTCATGCCACAGGGATTCTAATGCTGCATGTTGGTTGAACTCTGTAGACATTGATGACCTAACACATATGATGATACAAACAGATCAATAGTTGGTATGTATTGTCTTGAGACTGCCCTGACGTTTTAAAATGTTTTTCACTTGAGGTCAAATGCATAATTCAAACAATTTTCAAACGATATTTTCCGTATTGACACTTCTTTTTCTTTCTTTTTTTTGTATTTTTACAGACATCCAGTATAAATAATATTTCTTTTAATGAAATGATGACAAAACATTATTATGATTCATTATTTATACTGCACACACTTAAAATGACTTGTAAAAAACAATGAGCTGGAAACTGTTGAATTTATTCTGGTGGTGAGTTGAGTTGTCTCTCCATACAGACACATTACATGCTTTAAAATGTCTCTCCATACAGACACATTACATGCTTTAAAATGTCTCTCCATACAGACACATTATGTGCTTTAAAATGTCTCTCCATACAGACACATGCTTTAAAATGTCTCTCCATACAGACACATTACGTGCTTTAAAATGTCTCTCCATACAGACACATTACATGCTTTAAAATGTCTCTCCATACAGACACATTACGTGCTTTAAAATGTCTCTCCATACAGACACATTATGTGCTTTAAAATGTCTCTCCATACAGACACATTACATGCTTTAAAATGTCTCTCCATACAGACACATTACATGCTTTAAAATGTCTCTCCATACAGACACATTTTGTGCTTTAAAATGTCTCTCCATACAGACACATTACGTGCTTTAAAATGTCTCTCCATACAGACACATTACGTGCTTTAAAATGTCTCTCCATACAGACACATTACATGCTTTAAAATGTCTCTCCATACAGTGTGCTTTAAAATGTCTCTCCATACAGACACATTATGTGCTTTAAGAGGCTGTAAGGTGGTAAAAATAGCACATCAAAGCCCTGCTGACCCAACGCAACACATCACAGCACTGCACACAACGCTCGGCTGATCAATGCTGCTGAAGAGGAGAGTTCAAAGGCGTGGCAGGGAGCGCCTGCATCATGAGCTCCACGTTACGGTCATGTGGAGGGAGCGCGGTGAGTGATCACTCTCCATCCACCCGGACTGGAGCAGGTGGTGCGGCCGACGGGAGAGGCGCCTGGGCAGCTGGCCTCTCCTTGTAGAGCGGCCGTCCGTGCCTCTCAGGTGATAATGAGCTTCTGCCCGCTCACCTACAAGATACTTTATAGCCCCTGCCGCAGGTGGGCTCGGTGTTAGCGGGAGATCGATAAATTACACTCCATACACACTGACCAGAGTGGCCGTACAACAAAAGAGCACAAAGAACATAACGGCAGGCAATCAAGGAAAAGTTACAGTATGGCTATTCAAAAGGAGATTCTGAAAAACTAAAGTGCCAATGTGGAATCACTGATTCCATTACAAGCTGACTTGGTGAATCCTCATATCGGTTTTGCTGTGCATACTGACTGAAAAAAAAACTTTCACTTTCTTCAGCTGATCCACACCTATATAAAACATATTTGTGACTTTGATGTTAGAACAACATGTTTATGAAACAAAATTAAACATGGTTCATTTTGGTTTTGATAATGGTTATTACGGTGCTTGACTTTGCACTATTCCATAAAAGCAGTTAAAAAGGTGAAGAATGTTGGGTAACACTTTACTTGACAGTATCGACATAAGAGGGACATGACACTGTCATGAACACATGACACTGTCATGACACATGAACCCTAAACCTAACCCTAATCCTAACCTCTTACCCTAATCCTAATCCCAACCCTAACCCTAATCCTAACCCTAATTTATTATGCCAAAAACCGAATGACACTTAATGACAGAAGCGTTAAAGTATGTCATAAACGTTTATGACTTGTTTATGAAACGTTCATGACAGTGTCATGCCACTCTTATGTCGATACTGTCAAGTAAAGTGTAACCGAATGGGGTCCCAATTAGCATCATGCAATAATAATATGAGACACAATAACTGCAGTGCTGTCATCTGTCCATTTCCTCTTGTGTTGCTCCTGCAATAGCTAACGTGAATTGTGTTGCTCCTGCAATAGCTAACGTGAATTTCTCACATCTCGTGCCTCATACATTACAGCCTCTACTTGTCATATTACAGTCAGACAATATGGAGACTTGTCCTCAGGGACAAACATAAAATGTGCCATCAAAAATAAAATGTGCCATCAAGAGCCTCAGCGGTACATGAAACTCAGCAATACTAGTCACCGTGAAAGAGAATGTACCCTTGGCGAACAGCAGGATAAAAATCTTTTTGTTGCCGTCACAATTCTTTGAATCGCTCGGCCGCAGCGTGGACCTGAGCCTCCATGTTGGATCCCGGGCTACTTTAGCATACAAAAGAGTGGCCTGCGGTCATCATCATTACTCCCAATAATACCCAGTCCCACCCAACCTGGCCGGCACAAGATAAAGCTCTCCGGTAATGCTGCGTCTCCTTCACCAGCTCCATCTCGCCGCCTGTCACAACAGCTGGTGAAAGACAGATAGTTTCATTACCAGCGGCTCCCTCGAGCAGTCAATCAGACATTTCTCGATTTCTCTCGTCTCCTTTTTGGCCAACCGGGGAGAGTAATTGGAGCTGGCACAGTTATCACTTTCTACGCTGGCTCTCTCTCCCTCAGGGCTCCGTCCTGTGACATCATACGCCTTTTTTTTCAACTACTATTTTGTTTTCCTTCTCTTCCTGTGTCTTTTTTGGTGTCCTTTTTAAAAATAAATAAATAAATAAATAAATAAAGACGGACATAAGATATAAGATAAGACATAAGATGGACAAAGAAAGGCTGATGTTTTTTATGATGCATCTGTTTGTTTTGCTTATAGAAAACACGTACATGTGTAATTCAGAAGTACGGGTACATGGCGTGGATGTTTCTAGATGTTTACAAACATGGTGTGTATGGTGACAATTGACAAACTCTCCCTCGCCTTTGTACGTGGAAGGCTGTTGTGTCGGGGAGTCATGGTTTCACTTGTAGCACTGATGTAAAGGGGTGAAGTTAAAAACGTCACACAATTCCTCAGTCACAGTTGACAGGTTTTGCTGGTTGGTTTGTGGATTTGCCAGCATTTGTTTTGCAGTGTGTTTGTTGAATTGAGGAATACACACACACACACACACACACACACACACAAACACCATTTGTTTGGCAGTGCGTTTGTTTGTTGGCTTGAGGGCTCCGATATGCCATTCTCTGCTGAACAGCTCAAGCTCGTCCCTGCCTGTCTCTTCCACCTCCACTCTGGGCTGGACACGGTCAGCTGGCTGGCAGAGTTATCAGAGGTCAGAGTCAGCTCTCAGAGGACTAGCCACACACACACACACACACACACACACACACACACACACGCACACGCACACGCACACACACGTACACACACACACACGCACACACACACACACACACACACACACCACAAGACTTTGGCCTAAGGGCATGCATACAGCCTCTCCTCTCCAACCCATTTCTTTCTGCCCTTTCCAAAGCTTCGTCTGGGTGTCTGAGAGTGGCAGCCTTCACCGCTCTGTCCTGCAGCACTTCCTGGAGATCCCACCTCATCCACTGCCATGTCTCTCAGGTCTGTTGCAATCAAACTGAACATGCCATGAAGAATTCATTACAAAGGTGTGAAGGCATGTGTGTGTGAGTGTGTCTGTGCCTGTAGGTGTGTGTGTGTGTGTGTGTGTGTGTGTGTGTGTGTGTGTGTGTGTGTGTGTGTGAGGACATTCTCTGTGGAGCAGAAAGAGCATTACTGAGATTTCAGACTGCAGGCTTTTAGTGATTGGTAATCAGAATATTGACAGAGGATATAGTGTGTCGGTGTGTGTGTGTGCGTGTGTTGTTTTTTTGTTCCTGTGTATATTTATGTGCGTTTTTGGGCTTGTGATGGTGGCAGTTGAGACGAAGAATGTCTCTCATGGCGCTTTTAATTGATCCCCCTACTGCTGAGGGTCTGCACCACTATAGATCAGCCAGCACTCAGAGGAGATCGAAAGTAATATAAAGCAAACGTCCCTTCAAGTCTCCCCAATCTGTGACCACTCTCCGGCGGACATACAGTAGCGGATCAATATCCTCTCTGTCCCTCTCTCTCTCTTCCTCTTTCCTCCCCTCTCTATCCCTCGTTTTTTTCGCTTAGAGCGCGATCAGGCAGGCGCTGTTTTTGCAGTGAGAGGTGTCTCTTTGTTGGGTGAGAGGTGTCTGTTGTTTGGTATTGGCAGGGAGCGTTTTGTGCGCTGCTTGTGTGGAATGGGCGCCTTGCGTTCTGTGCGCCTGCTGCTGCGCTTCGCAGTTTTGCAGAGGCGCCTTGAGTGCCTCAAATTAAAAAACTTCAACTTCAAGCGGTAAAGCGCCTGAGGCATTTGCACTTTGTTTTATTATTATTACAACATAGCGCACCTCACCTTTTACAAGTGGCAAACCACACCCCTAGTCTGATCACGCCCTACTTTTCACTCCGTCATTTGCCACAACTTTCTCTCTCTTCTTCACTTATTCTCTATCATTTGTTCTTTTCTCTATGCCTTTCGCCACCTCTGTTAATTGTTACTCACTTTCTCTCTCGCTCATCTGTCCTTGGCTTTTCTGTCCGTCTCTCCCCACCTCTCTCTCTCCCACTCTCTTATTCTCTATCAAGTGTTCTTTTCTGTCTGTCTTTTGCCACCTCTCTCTCTCTCTTCCTCACTAATTCTCTATCATGTGTTATTTTATTTCTGTCTTTCACCATCTCTCTCTCCACCTCTTATTCTCTGTCATCTGTTCTTTTCTATCTCTCTCTCTCTCTTTCTCTTAATCTCTATCATCTATTCTTTTCTCTCTATCTTTTGCCACCTCTCTCTCTCTCTCTCTCTCTCTCTCTGTCCTAATTCACACATCACTGTCCACTGATAAAAGCTACCTGTGTTGTCTAGCCCCGACACGTCTGGCTCAGATCTGGTTAACCCACGTCAGTGTCATCTGTTGTTGCTTTTCACGCACACCCAGCTTGGCAGCTCGATAGAAATGCAAATTCCACCCAAACGGAGCAGACACAGCAATGGCCGTATTGAATTCCAGTACGTCGACTCACCACGCGTGAAGCCGAACGGTCTGAAATGGCGTTATCAAGTTATCACGAGTTCGCCTCAGACAGATGGGAGGGACAGGTGTATTATTACTCTCCTCCTCGGAGATAAGGTGGAGTTGATATGACAAGCAGTTCTTTCGAAGTAAGACTGGATGCATAGGAGAGGGAGGATGTGGGTGGAGGGTTGGATGGATGTGATTGGAGATGATTATTTCTAGACGAGGATTTAGATGCAATAAAAGTAGAATCAAAAGAGCAAACAGATTATTACACAAGTGATGTGAGGACACACTGCCACTGAACGGTGAGCTGCTGTCTGGAGGTAATGATATATTAACAGAAGCACTCCCGACTCCAGAAATCATCCACCGCCTCCCCTCTCAGCCGTTCTTCTCAGTGTTTGCGTCTCCAACAAACAGTCTGGGCCCCCAGAGATCTAGAAACATCCGACTGTAATTCCTGACATAATTGCTTTTTTCACCTTGAAAATGATAACGCTGTCAGACGGTGCTGAGTTTAGAGTTCCGCTCTCCTCGTTAGTATGCATCATAATGTCTGTGATCTTTTGGTTTGTTTATACATTTGCATGCTACTGAGACAGTTCAAAGTCAGTAAGCTGACCATCTAAAGGCAGCAGTTTGGAACATGGATGTCCTGAGAATGGCAGTGTGCTCTCTCTCTCTCTCTCTCTCTCTTTTTTTTTCTTTTTAAAAGAGTGACTGTGCTGTCAATAAATTCTTGTCACTTGACAGTTGACTTAACAAGAAAATCAATAGCTTATCAAGTAACAGTGTCTTCCCATTTACTATGTGTTTGTATTTCATGTTACTTGTGCACAGAAAGTATAGTTGATCTTTCAATGTGTACTGTATGTTGTCCTTAAACAAACATACTGGTTAAATTCTACTCTTACTGACACACTGTATAGACTTCATCAATTGTTTTTGTCCACCATCATTTGTTGCACATATAGAACACCCGTTGCAGTATATAAACAGATCACGTTTCGTGATGGAAAGCGTTTTCCTTAACCTGTCTTTTGTGAGGTGTTACCTGAAAGAAGAAAGCTTTTTGAACACGTGTTTCCTTATTCACCCTGGATATCACTTTCATATTCCACAACAGCGGAGAAAATGAACAAATATGAATATTTACCAAGCTATTTCCCCAGGGCAGTTCCTGAGAATACTTTTTTGGCTTTGCTTTGCTTGTGTAAAATAAATTGGGTAAACAATCTGATACCTGATAGCGGTGTGGGCTGGCTTCTCATTTTCAGCATAGTTTAGATGAGTTTTGAGCTAGAGTGACTCAGAGATATCCAACACAACACCGGGACTTAGCCGAGACTATCTGGTGGTAGTAAATCCCATATTGTTACACATAAAGCTCAAATCCCAAATGATTGCAAGATTTTTTGATAGATAATTGATTTATTTTTTTCCATTGTGGGTAACACTTTACTGTAAGGGTACATGAATTATCATGAATTCATGCATGAATGAATTAATTAATGATTTATGCATTACTTCATTCCTTTATATCTTATGAATCATCAGTAATTTACTTGAGTTCAAAGTCTCTCAATCATGACCTCATGCATGAACAACGCATTAACTAAAGCATTAGGTATGGTGATTTATGCTTTATGATATCTTAAGATATATTGATATCTTTATGATTTATGATATCTTAAGCATGATCATCATGATTATTAGAATTTAAGGTTGATACTAATGAGTTCATCATGTTTGTGGCCCCTCAACTAAAGTGTGAAGAATGGCATGTTTAGAGAACTGCACAAGTTGTGTTCAAATCAGAATTTGAGTAGTGATGACCACATTTTTGGCAAAAAAATTAATCATCATTCCTAATAAATCATAAATCATAATGATGTGCCCACCATACTTAATGCTTTATTTGATGTATTGTTCATGTATGAGGTCACGAATGACAGACTTGGAACTCATGTAAATCCCTGATGAATCATGAGATATTAAGGAATAAAATAATACCTAAATCATGAATTAATTAATGCATAAATTCATCACAATTCATGTACCCTTACCGTAAAGTGTTACCAAAATGGATATGTCTCTCCCTCTATTATAGAAACCCACACAGGTAAAGAAAGACCTATGGTATAAAATAATTATCAACGCAACACAAGTGGCACCTCCCACGGTTCCGAGCGATTCAGACTCATCTGGCGGTAGTTGGGCAATTCGATAGGGTCATCTGATGTGTGGGACTAGAGAGGGGGCGTTGACGGGCGGCACTTCACTGCCAGAGAGAGACAGGGCTGGCTTCTAATATGCTGAAGGAGCTCGCGCTGAGCGCATGACTCAAGAGGGTGTCGGGGTAAGAAAAAAAAATCCCTCTCGCGCTCCGTCTAACATGAGAGGCCCTTGTAATTCTCAAAGGGTTGCTGGGCAACCCGGGAATCGGAAATGGCCTGCATGATATAAACAGCGGCTCAACGCTCGGCCTTGAATCACGCCATCAAATGGAATCTTCTGAAACCCTGTGATTGTGTTCGGCCCTCATAATTTGTGACTTTTATGCGCCGCCATGGCATCTGGAGAGGAAACCATTTCCAGTTGATCAATTGCATATTCCGCTTTGCATTGGAGAGAACCAGAGGGAAAAAATGCATTATCAAAAGATGCAGGCCCCGTCCACATATGCATAGCAATTAGATCCGTAAAAGCCTCCCTGAATATCCATGTCTATTCTCTCATCTTGTGTCTTGCACCACAAATTGTATCAATAGTATCATTTCATCTCCATTTCTCTCTCTCTCTCTCTCTCTATCTCTCTCTTTCTCTCGCTCTCTCTCAGAGATAACGTTTCTGCCAAGCATTCACCTATTCAGACATTGCCCAGCCATAAAATTCTCATATGGAATTATTTTTTTGTGTCCTGCCCCAAATGTGATATGGGGGGACATAATTATGAAGGGTCCCAGTTCACAGCAGGGGCCAGCTGGCCAGCTCTTCAGCTCATTTCGAGAGTGCTAATATGGAGAGAGATATGTCTCAATATTATGTGTATGCAAACACTGTAATCCACATTTATGATATAATTTGCAAGCGCAAAGTCAAAATTTGTGACTTGTGTATTGCACAAAGGTGTAATGATTTATTCAAATGTTTGGAAACTTGCAAATTAAATCATACCAATTTGTAAAAATATATCACATTTCGCATGTGCATCTGTCTTGAAATTTAATTTGCGACTCTTACGTTCCGTGTGAGTGTGTGAGCATTTGCAGATCATCCAACACGCACATTCATCCCTGCTTCTGCTTGCGTAATTTTTGAGACATTCCTTTACTTCCTTTTTCCAATCCGATCCACACGCAAAGATCGAACCCATGCAAGAGTGCCCTCCCCCCCTGTACATTCTATGAAATCAATGGATTCTCACTGTAATATTGAAGCAAATGAAGGTTTCTGTACCTGCTAGCTTAAAAAAGAGTCTCATCCAAATCCCATCCTCAGAGTGCTGAAAGTTGAAATCTGTTCAACTTTTAGAACAGCGCTAGGCTCGTCAAGGAAGGGGCGGTAGCCTACCTAGAAGCTACACTGTCAATACTCAACCAACCAAGTCCTATGTGACTAAATGTTAAACCACTGCTGCAAACCGAACGCAAATTACAAAGCCTAGAGGGATGACCTATTCTATTGTAATGCAAAATTAACTCTGTGCGTGTTGGATGATCTGTAAATGCAGATTCAACACTTCACACGGAACGTAAGAGTCACAAATTAAATGAAATTTCACAAATGAAATGAAATGACAGATGCACATGTGAAACGTGATATATTTTTACAAATGGGTATGATTTAATTTGCAAGTTTGCAAGTGTGAATGTGTGTATGTCCCAAGGTACTATCCTCTCTACTGGGCACCTGGACACAACATGGATGAGACCAGAGACTCTTTCTGTGGGAGAAAGAAGTTCCCAACAGACACACACACACACACACACACACGCACACACACACACGCACACACACACTCTGTGGGAGAGAGGGGACAGCCAAGTTCTCATGGTCTGCCTTTCACACCTCCGCTTGGGTGGTGGAAATGATGGCATAGCCAAGCAGGCCCAGTCATGTACAGTATGCCTGCCTGTGTGTGTGTGTGTAGTGTGTAGTGTTCCCAGCTCTACTCCTTTACTGCCCAATGCCTAGGCCCAGTCATGTATGTGAGTGTGTGTGTGTGTGTGTTAGTGTGTGTATTCCTGTGTGTGTGTGTGTAGTGTGTAGTGTTCCCAGCTCTACTCCTTTACTGCCCAATGCCTAGGCCCAGTCATGTATGTGAGTGTGTGTGTGTGTGTGTGTGTGTGTGTGTGTGTGTGCGTGTGTTTGTGTGTTACGACCCTGTGGGCCTTTCTGTGTATTCTTTGTGTCTGTTTTTTTTTTATGTGTGTCTTACAGGAAGGTTGGCACAGCTGATTGGTGATGTGATCCAATTGGACGTCATGACAGCTTGCCCCTTTAAAAGTGGCTGGCTGACGTCATTCGTGATCTCTCTTGCTCTCGATTTGGGGATCATACTTTTCGCTGCCGCTGCCACTAGGACCAGCCTCGGGCCTTACCCCTGCAACCACCTTCGCTTTTTCCACTCACCGGGGAGAGAGACTGGGAGTGAGCGCCTGGCTGCTGATGCCTTGTTTTCAAGACCTTGTTTTTCGTTTGTTGCTTTGCTTGTAATCCTTAGTCTGATTCTTCTTTTTTTCTAGTTAATTTTTGTACAAATAAATACATGTCAATGTTACGTTCTGTTGTCTGCCCATTTATCTGAAGTTAAATTTTTTGTTATGTTTCACAAACCCTAGATCGGGATATAACAGTGTCTCTCTGTTTGAGTGTGTGTGTGTGTGTGTGTGTGTGTGTGTGTCTTAGTGTGTGCGTGTCTGAGTGTGTGTGTCTGTGTCTGTGTCTGTATGTGTGTGTGTGTGTGTGTGTGTGTGTGTGTGTGTGTGTGTGTGTGTGTGTGTGTGTGTGTGTGTGTGTCTGTGTCTGTGTCTGTGTGTCTGTGTTTGTGTGTGAGGACATTCTCTGGTTAGGGTTGCAGGGCAGGAAGATGGATATGTGAGATGGGTTAATTTGCTCTGTAACGGCTTGCACACACTGTCTGCATTGTATCTGTGGAATGGCTCCATTGCGTGTTGATTTTCATTTCGGCTCCCATGTTAACAGGTTAGAAGATTTGCTCTGTAACGGCTCCCATGTTAACAGGTTAGAAGATTTGCTCTGTAACGGCTCCCATGGTAACAGGTTAGAAGATTTGCTCTGTAACGGCTTGCCACACTGCCTCTGTCATACAAAAGGCTCGAACTGCTGCAACCGTGACCTCGTTGCAACCGTGACCTAGTCAGAGAATAGAAGGAATGCCTGTTTATTTCCGCTTGCTCTCATCTTGTGTCTTGCACCACAAATTGTATCAATAGTATCATTTCATCTCCATTTCTCTCTCTCTCTCTCTCTCTATCTCTCTCTTTCTCTCTCTCTCTCTCAGAGATAACGTTTCTGACAAGCATTCACCTATTCAGACAGTGCCCAGCCATAAAGTTCTCATATGGAATTATTTTTTTGTGTCCTGCCCCAAATGTGATATGGGGGGACATAATCATGAAGGGTCCCTTCTGTGCAGAACTAGTTTTAAAATAGCGGTTTCAAAGTGATAATTTGAAATAGGAAAGTCGAGGCCCCATGTATAAAGTAGCAGAAATTGTATGAAGGCTGTTATTACATTCTATTTAGTGCTCCGTACTTTGTCGCTCTCTATGGCAACAGAGAAGCTTCCCGGTCTTTATTTAAGTTCATTAAAATAGCTCATTGTGTATATATGGGCATTATCAAAGGCTAAATATGTAGAGAGTAGCAACTCTACTTCAGCGCCAAACAGGCAAACAGAACTGCGCCGCAGCTGTGGCAACAACGGACTGCAACTGTTCCACAAACAAGGCCATGTGTTCAGGGCATCCATTAGGGT
The DNA here is from genome assembly GCF_046254945.1 of Alosa pseudoharengus. Classification (NCBI taxonomy): domain Eukaryota; kingdom Metazoa; phylum Chordata; class Actinopteri; order Clupeiformes; family Clupeidae; genus Alosa; species Alosa pseudoharengus. The sequence goes on along the minus strand of NW_027468689.1, from coordinate 22,903,123 downwards.
GCTAACGCTGACACTGGGCATCCGTAAGGGTTCAGGGTGCTACACTAACCCTGGGCATCCATAAGGGATGAGGCACTACACTAACAATCAACTGGAGACTTCACTCACTGCCTTGCACAACAGACAGACTGAGGAAGTCATTCGTCCCCAGGGCCATTGAACTGTTCAATGCTTCACTTAGGAACACGCCACCCAATGTCAGTAGTAATATATGTTCTTACCTTAACTTTCACGAGTTGAGTCATACCTCTCGCGTGTCGGTACGTGCACTCAAACGCTCTGGTGCGCGGCGCGAATGTGTTAGCATGTTGCTATGCTAGCGGGCTCAGACGTAGCCAGACGTAGAAGTAAACAAAAACATCCACGTTTTCCCGACTTAAATACAGTTACACGAATAGTTGATTAAAATGTCTACGATCAAACAACATGAAACGTGGCGATTTACCAAGCGAATAAACAGGAGAACTACAATGTGTAGCGCAATAGCACTTGGGAGTACTTCGACCTAGCGTAGTAATATTAATTATGACCGCCGCGCAGCGAAGCGGCGGTCATATAGGTTTAGTCAGATTTTTTCTTTTTTTTTTTTTTTTTCTTTTTTCTTTTTTTTTCTTTTTCGCATGCCCAAATTTCCGTCAATGAGTCCCGGGACACTGAAAGACCGGGGTACACGAAACTTGGTGGGCATGTAACCCCACATGGATAGCATGGAACCGTCGTTTTTCGTTTTGATCTGTAGCCCCCCCGCTGGACTGGACCCCCGAAAGGAGGGTAGGGCAGACACAGTTCTCTGTGAATATCTTGAGAACTGTAGGGACTAGGATGACCATTTTTTTCCGTATGTTTGCCTCCAGGGGTCATGTTAACCCATTTCATGTACACACATGTGCACAAACAGATACACACACACACACACATACATTCACAGTAATCATACGTATGACACATACTTACACAGTAGACATATGTACGCTTGCACAGGCACATACGCAGGCACACACACAAGCGCACGCACACGCACACGCACGCACGCACACGCACACACACACACACACACACACACACAACATAAACATGAACATGCACACATGCACACAATTCAAGAATTTCTCAGAATTATGAACAGGCAAGATGGAGGTGGGGTTGTATAAAATGAATTTTACATGTGAAATCTATGAACTAATCATGTTTTGGTACTTGTTGTCTAGCAGATATCAGTGAGAATTGAGTACGTGTGGATAATGCAATTTAGTGAGACAGTTAGAATCATATAGGCCTTTCAGCGTGATTTATTTTTGTGGAAAAAATGTGCTGGACTGGGCGGCGGTCATATTTTGTACCGCTCTGCGGTACATCTAGTTATTAACACCTAATTGTAGATCCTATCCACCACAGAGTTTAGAATCATGCTTGATCGACCCCTCAGCCTCCCCTCTGAGGGAGAGAGAGGCGCACACACACACACTAGAGATGCGCTGTGTGTACACGCCTATGTCCAGCATGTCATCATCCTTGCCAGTGTATTACGGTAGGAGAGCGTGTTAGTGTGTAACCTCAGTCTGTTCCTCCCACCGCTACTCTGGACTCTGGTCCACGGGCTGTTTGGAGCTCTGCTGGGTTTGATGTCTCTGCCCAGCTGGACGCTGGCTGGAGGCTGAGGTAGATCTGTTCCAGCAGAACCTGCACACGCACACACACACACACATACATACACACACACACACACGCGCGCACACACACAAACACACACACACACACACACACACGCACACACGCGTGCACACACACACACACACTCTCGCTCTCTCTCCCTCTCTCTCACACACACACACACTCACAGGTACACATACATACACACACACAAGTACACACACACACACACAAGCTCTAGCTAATGAATTCATAGCTATTTGGTAGTTGTGTGTGTTTTTGGGAGTGTGTTGCCCTGAGTCTATTAATACCTCATAATGCAAGTATAGTGAGGGCCTGTTTGGAATCAATGGGCAGGGCTCAGCAGGAGAAAGTAAACGAGATAGCACACTCGCCTACTGTGATATTCACCAGATGAGGCACAGGGAATGCTGGGAAGCAGTAAAGACTCAAGAGGATACACACAAACTCTCTCTCACACACTTTCTGTCTTTCTTACTCTCTCTCCCTCCCTTTCTCTCTCTCTCTTTCTCTCTCTCTCTCTCTCTTTCTCTCTCTCTTCTTCTTCTTCTTCTTCTTCTTTCGCATACCATATTTAATCAATGCCTTTTTTCTCAACAATTCATGTTCTGTTTTGTTTTAAATCAAAGTACTTTCTTATAGAATAAAAATGTTTTGCATATTACATACAGACAGAAAGGTTTTTGTACTTTGAGTTTGATGAGATTTCACGATCGTGAGACAATTACAGTGGATGCTGAATTAAAATTCTTCGTTAATACTGTATATTCTTCGTTAATATATAAAGGTTACCATCTGCTGCAGCTGGCATGTATTGTTCTAACAGCGTTTTTTTTTAAATATTCTCCAAGGACTTGTGATTGACAAACGCTCATGCTCACACACACACCAAACATTTTGAAGTCGTTAGAATTTCAGTCATAGAGGCAGTGGTTATTATTCTTCGTCGATGATAACAGGTTTGTCCCAAGCACCTGCTTATTTCTATATGTGCTTATTCATCTGTGGCACTTCAGGTTTTCTCCACTGTTTCTTAGTTTCAATTGAGCATGTGCCTTTTTTGTCAAATTTTTTCACAGTCCTCTCAACACGGTGATTTCACATCTTGTTTGCTTTAAGACTCCAACTTCATTGACACAAGGTTGCGGTGTTAGACTCCGTCTGCTTAAATCGTCACATGAAAGGGAGGCAATGTCTTGCGTGTGTCTCATGCTGTTAGTTCTCGGTGGAAATGATGGCGAATGTGTTTTTCCAGAGATAAGTGTGAATATGGAGACAGATGTTGCTCTCCTTCAACAGTGACACAGGGGTTACTGTCGTATTTTTAACTGTCTGCCGTGTGCTCGCCAGAATGTCCCGCAAACTCTGGAGAAGTCACCATATGCCGAGTTCAGAGGCGACTGCTGAGCTTGTCCGGTTTTGGGGAAACTTTTCACCGCTCCCCCAATTTCTGGCAACTCGTTCTTCTGATCCTTTCATCATTTATGGGGTGATTTGAGATAAACAAACTGTCAATCAACACCTTCACAATCATACTAAGATAAGTAGACTACATCAACAAACCCAGATGCTAAGGAGCGGCCCTATAAACCTCACAGGAGTTTCCCTATTTTTAACACCTATCCCTCCCGTTTCATAATATCTCCCCTCACCTCCCAATTTCATCGTAATTCTAAAATCAAATGGGCATTTTCTCTGTTTCTGTGTGTGTGATTACTTTTACTTTAACTTTAACGTCATGGGACCTGGAAACCTATTGTTACTACTCTCCGTTGCTCACACTCACACACACACACAATGTTTGGACTTCTCAAACACCTCTCTATACATTTTGTATGTTGTTTTTACATTTTACACATTTTAAGACTAATTAAAAGTGATTTTAACATCCAACATCCAACCATAAACCTATTAATATGTGGTTAAGGGCATTATGGGGAAGGTGGCATTTAAGGTAGGTCAGTCGTCGCTCGGAAAATCTCCCTTTTTTTTCACCACCTAATATTGACACGTATGTGAGGGGCAGATTAATATTTCCACACCACTAATCACTGGCCATGATTAAAAATGCAAACGGGTGTTTACGGGTAGTCACTGTCAGACTATGAGTGGATATATTCCACAATTCAACCCAAACCATGCACTTAACCTAAGTAGTTCACATGTTCACTTCTTCCGTTTCCTTTAATGCATTAAAGGCAGGTCAGACCCACACAGCAAAGCAAAATCAGTTATGTAGCGTGAGTATACAATGAATTTTTCACAGTGGCATAAAATCAATACACACAACCTATGGAGAATACCATAAATAAAATAATGATATAAAATAAAAGAATGAGGTAAAAAAAACAATGTTGATACAACGCAAAATAAAAAGAGGGAGTAAGGTCATGTAAGGTTGTTTGTTAGGATAGTCTGGTGAGGAGCAGCAGACATTCTCCTCTGCATACAGATGGCGTTGTTTTTGTCCTGGGGTGGAAGACGTGAGTAAATGTGGTGAGGAACGGTTGAGCTTCTGTGAAGAGAATCAGAGTGTGTGTAAGTGAGTGAGTGTGTGTGTAAGTGTGTGTGAGTGTGTGTATGAGTGAGTCTCTCTCTCTCTCTCTCTCTCTCTCTCTCTCTCTCTCTCTCTCTCTCTCTCTCTCTCTCTGTGTGTTTTACCTTCCTGTGGTGTCACTAAGAAGCACATGAGCTGCTTCTAATCACCTGAAATCCTACACAGGTGTGACTCATTTCACACACACACACACACACACACACACACACACACACACACACACACACATACACACACGACCATAGTGGCTTGTTTACTGCTCTAGCACACAAGATACACACCTCCTGGAGAGATCGAAAGACAGTTGCCCACTCCATAGCAGTCATTAAAGTTTGGGCACAGGATGTCTGTAAACACACACACACAGACACACACACAGACACACAGACACTCACACACACACACACACACACACACACACACACGGATGTCAGTAAATCCATTTGACTGTAGGCCTGGTTGACTTATTCAGTGACTTTATTGGTACATTGGTGGCCATGGATGGCCATTGATGGCCAAAGCCCTGATGCTGGTCTGTCTCTCTCTCACACACTGCACACACACACACAGACACACACACACACACACACACACACACACATTTTAGGTTGGATGTGTGTGAAACCATTTAACTTCGGGTCTGGTTGTGTGTTTTCTTTCTTAGATGCTCAAGGCTGTCCTTACGCCTCAGAGTCCCCTATTTAGTATTAATACAATTTCACAACAAATGACTGTTTACATAATGACTTTTTCCCTGGCTGAGCTTAATTTGGCAATTAATTCACTTCTAACTGCCAAATAATTGTTTTGATTCGGTGAAAGTGGTGCAAAGAAAAACAGAAACATTATAATCTGAAGAAAGGGAAAAAAATCATTATCCTTGGACCACTTACAGTAGGCTGGTGAATTTCCTTATTTTCAGTCAGTGCAAAAAGGGGGTGTGTTGGACAGAAATCCTTCAAGGAGGACGGAGGGGCATGAAGCAGGAGTGGCAGCACACCTGGCGTTTAAGCCAGCCGGTAATTTCATTAATAACGCGCGCGTGACAGCCTGGACAAAAGGAGACGGAGATGGAAACAGGGGTAGGGGCGGAGGTGTGGTGTGGTGTGGTGTGTCACGATGCGGTGTGGCGCGGCGTAGCACGGAGTGCTCCATCACTCATGCCTACAGAAACACCTTTCAGCCATCCTCTGATGTATGATCGTCCAATCATCTCCATCATCTGCCCCCGTCGTCACTCATTCTGTCTCTGTCTCTCTCTCTCTCTCTTTCTCTCTCTTTCTCTCATTCCCTCTCTCTCTCCCTCCCTCTCTCTCAGTCATTCGGTCTAAAACTACGCACTGCCTAGGTGCAAGTGCAACAAATGTTTTGGCGCCACCATCACTCATAAATGTGCTCTTCTAGCGCTTTTCCCCACTCTGTTCTGCCTTTATTTGGTGAGAGCATAGATCATTCCACCAGCACAGCCACCACACAGAACCCCCTCCCCACACACACACACACACACACACACACACACACACACACACACACACACACACACACACACACACACACACACACACACACACACACACACACACACCACTTCCCCCATCATCTCCTTCACGTAAGGATTCATGTGATTATAAAGTGCACGCCACAGACACTGGGAGTGTAAATGGATTCTAAAATGAGAAAAGTAGTCCATTAAAAAAAGAGTGTATTGCCAGTGAGGTGTATTCTTGGTGTATAGAACATGCAAATCGATGTGTGTGTGTGTGTGTGTGTGTGTGTGTGTGTGTGTGTGTGCCTGTGTTTTACCTTCCTGTGGTGGTATGCATTTACATACTTCATTTGCGCCGACATACTTCTGCCCACTACAGTACGTAACCATTATTTGTAGGATGACTTATCCAATTACTTAATTATGTGTCTTTGTTATGTTGTTATATCCTCCTTCTAGTCTTTCACCAGTTTGTCTCTGCTCGGCCACTCTAATTAACAAATTAAACAGCTGGTCTCTTGCTGCAGTTTGAAGCTTGTATGTTGCGCCCACCACAATTAAATACTATTTTGTACATCATTTGCCTGAATTACGTTTCTCACAGTTTAATTTATTTGGCTTGTTTGGTCAATTAGCTCCAACGCTCCATTTTCTAGGTCCTGTGCATCCCTGAATACACATTCATTTCCAAGGCTTATTACAGACATTGCTGTTTTCATAGTAATGTGCACCTTACAAGGTGCTGAAATAAAGTGAAAAAATGTATTATAATAGTGATGACTATTTCCAGAAAGTCTGTTCTTGATCTCGCTGGTGTGTGATCATTTTAAATAGCTAAGTGAAATCACTCTGTCAGCTGTCATAATTATATTGTTATCAATGTGCTTCTTTCATCCTCTGTCTCTCTCTCTCTCTCTCTCTCTCTGTGTGTGTGTGTGTGTTTCTGTGTGTATGCATGCATGTGTGTGTGGGCGTGCATGAGTTTGTGCGTGTGTGTGTGTGTCAAAAAAGACTGAACCCCATTCGAGCCATAGTCCCAAACCTGAACAAGGACCTTGTGCAAACCCCATAAAAATGTCCAAAGAGTCTAGAGAGAGCTACTCAACTATGTGTGTGTGTGTGTGTGTGTGTGTGAGTGTGTGTGTGTACAGTATGTGTGTGTGTGTGCGCGTGACAGGGAGGGTGGTCTGCTGAGGGTGAGGCTTTTCCTGTCCTTTTCAACCATCATTTAACATTATCGCAGTGTTTATCGTGTGTTGTCTATGGTCGTTAATGAGATGCTTATATTGTTAGGTGACATTGCATGAAATAAGCTGGTCCACGGTTGTAAATGTTTATCAGTGTGTTTGTGTTTGTTTTGTGTGTGTGTGCACTAATTTGAGTCTTTTTTGTGTGTGTGTGTATATGTGTGTGTGTGTAGAGGCTTTAAGAATTCCAGTAGCACACAAGACACACACCTCCTGGAGAGATCGAAAGACAGTACTCCATAGCAGTCATTAAAGTTTGGGCACAGGATGTCTGTAAACACACACACACACACACAGAGACACACACACACAGAGACACATACACACACGGATGTCAGTAAATCCTTTTGACTTTAGGCCTGGTTGGCTTATTCAGTGATTTGGTGGCCATGGATGGCCATTGGATGGCCAAAGTCCAGATGCTGGTCTCTCTCTCTCAGACACAGACACACAGACACACACACACACACACACACACATTTTAGGTTGGATGTGTGTGAAACCATTTAACTTCGGGTCTGGTTGTGTGTTTTCTTTCTTAGATGCTCAAACACATTACACACACACAATGCAGACCCAGACATTAGAGAAGGAGAATACACAAAGACACAAAGCATCAAAAAGGTCAAAAAAATGTAGAAAAGTGAGTTTCCTCCTTTCGTTCTATCTATCTTAAATAACCCCTTTGAAGCCTCTGAAGTGTGTGTGTGTGTGTGTTTGTGTGAATTCATCGTATCTTTTATATAATTTATTATTTTGCTGTTATTGTTTTGTTTGTCTAATTGGATTTGACATCATTAACTCACTAATGAAGATATTTACAACACCGTTTTCTCCTCTCTTGACACAAGCAGTGCTAATTTGAGTCTTTTAAAACAACATCTCAGTTGTCTTCTCATTTTTGATTTGCCAATTAACTCTCTGTGCATTATGAATTTAACTCCCTGACTCGGATGAGTAACGTAACATCATAATGAAAAAAATTCTCTCTAATCGAGCCGGGCTTGGGAGTCGTTTCTCACTCGGTTCCAGAGCAGATGGGCACGGCTTAGTCCCAGAATCCCAAAGCTCACCACACCCCCCCCCCCCCCCCCACCCCCCCCACACTGGCCCGGTTGGTCCAATCCGCCTCCCCGACCACAAAACTACGATGATGAGAACCTTAGGATGCAGATTTCCCAGAGCTCATTTCAAAACCTGTGACACACTAGTAGGACCGACTGGCTATTAACACTCTTTTGTCTCTTCTCCCCATTACAGCGGCACTAATTGTGAGCCCGCTGTTAGTTGTATTCTCTGATTAAAGATCATTTGATTTCCTGTTAAAAAAAAGCAGATAAACAAACCAAGAAAAAACATCATCTTATAATTACTTACAAAGAGGCGGGAGACTCAGGCACTTTGCACATAAAGCTGTAAAAATGTTCTCTGTTTTTATTAAATATACATCTATTTACAGCACACCTGTACAGTTCTAGCCATAGAAAACAAACCCAAAATAAGCATAATATTGTTGTTTTATACATGTATAATAAACATCAGAATCTGCGAGGTTCATATCACATTTAAAAGAGATAATGCACTTTAAAAATATGCCCAGTCAACCAATCAGTGATTAGAATTTCATGTTCAAAAACTAGATGCTGTCCACAACTGTTTGCCAATGAAATAAAGCAAGATGCAATATATATTTTATATTATATGTTTATCTCTCTGTGTTACAGGAGCACTTGCCATAGGTAAATAGTTTCACAATTTTAGTATGCTGCATTCTATTAACCTACCATCATAAAACATCCCTATTTCATCATAATATCCTGATATCCAGTCATACAATATGGTGTTGCAGTGTCATCAAAACTCCCAGTTGCACCCAGTGTATTGTGAAATAATGTCATACGAGTTGACATATGTTTATGTTCCAGTGAAATCTGAAAGCCTGTAAGTTACAAACTCGGAAATGCACAGCTATTGTCCTACGAACAGGAAGCCTTTTGTCTCTGAACGACCACATCTAGTTTAGTTTCACCATGTCAGAGCACTGCCGAGTGTAGCTTAGTTTACCGCATCAACAGCATGTCAAATCGTACAGAGTCAATCTGAAGGAGGTGAATCTGACGGTGTTGAATTATGTCCGGCTCTTTGGTGATATCAGATAAATAAAACCATAAATTTCCGAGCTTGCGTGCTTCTTTCATCATGGGGGGAAATTAGGAAAGGTGCCCGTAATGGTTTCATCAGCAAGTGACACATCATTAGGAGAGTCCAAAGATTCATCACACACACACACACACACGTCGGCCAGAAAATGAGAAAGGATATGCATATGCCACTTCCTGCATAGCAATGAGTCAGATACTTATCCCCATACTCAAGGTGGATTCTGGGCTAAATTGGATTCAACATGGTGTCTGTGGTTGAAAGATATTTCTCCGGCATCTTGCAAAAAAATTACATTTACATAGATTAAAATCAGATTAATATCTCTTTACGGCAAGAAAAAAAAAAACCAGTGAATCAGAGAGCTGGAGACTGGCACTTGGCAGAGAGTCGTGGGTTTGGAGGGACGCATCTAGTTGACCTGGGACTGCTAAAAGAATACTGCACAAACACTTCTACTGTCCATCAGCGCTTGTGTGTACAGTGGACGTTAATACCGCAGTGTCTTTGGAATTGACTGGTCAGAAGCAACTACAGCACCCTGTGATGAGTGACAAGGGACCAGTTGGTGATGGTGTTTTTGATGGTGCTTTGTTCCTACATAGACAAGTTTTAGTTTTTGTCTAAACCTGCCTGAAAACCTTGATGAGCATTGTTCAGATTTGCTTTTGTTCAGATTTGACACCAGCACTTTTGAAAACCTTCACAAGGTGTTCAACTGAATTCTTGAAAGTATCCTCTATGGGTGCCCATCCTCTAGCTTTAGCCTGTGAGATGCCTTCTGTATTTCCATGGGAGGCACCACCTCAACACGAGTCTGAGTCATGTCACACAGAATCTTAACATATGATTGATACGCTCACCAAAAACTTACTTCAACTATAATAAACTCTCCCCTAACATTGTTATGGTCATCATGTCACTGGGATGTCCTATTCCGAAAGGTTTCATGAGGATATGGTCCAAACTAGAGATCACTCCAGAGAGCATATTTTATATTACATTACATTTGGCTGATGCTTTTTAACCCAAAGCAACTCCCAATAAGAGAAACAATCAAGGTAAAGTACGATAAGGACAAATTAGTGCAGCAGTGAGTGCTTCCATACCGTCAAGTGTCAGTTCTAGTCAGGCAGTAAGTGCTAGAATTAGCATGTGTAGTTGTAGGTAGTGCTACGAGAGGAGATACTGTCTGAAGAGCTGGGTCTTTAGGAGTTTTTTGATGGACGAGAGGGACGCTTCTGCTCTGGAAGGAACTGGTAGTGCATTCCACCAACTGGGAACAGAGGAGATATTGGCCAGATTAGGGCCTCGAGTCAGCCACAGAGTTATCCGCTGTGAGAGGCTGATGGCAGTGTCAAAGGGAAAAAAAAGAGAGCCACTCACCGCTGACCTCTAATGCAACTAACGTGTAATTACTCTATTTGTATGGTTCATGAATCAAATTACAGAGTTGAAACCAAACAGAAATGCACATATATAATTATGATTTAAGACATCTAAATTACCCTTCATTATGGTTTACACTTGGAATTAAAATAATATTGCATGTACGAAATGAAAACGCCTTTATTTAGGACAATTATATTCAAGATAATTCTTCTGGGAGGGTTATGCTTTGGAGTTAGGACTTTAATTTGGCAATCGCGCCGCTAAATGCCGTGGTTGTTCCAACTAAATTAGTTGTGTAAAATTATTGTAATGTAATTGGTGTTGACGCCTCTCGTGTCGACTTGATTCTGTTTGACATGTCCCTGGCCCTGTGAACACAGTGGCGCTCCGTGAGACGCTCCCCCGGGCTCCAGGAAAGTGGACTCTCGTTATGATTACAATATCACTTTGCAAATCTCGGAGACACTGCTGTGCCCTCGGGACTCCTGATGAATCGCGCCTCTCTCCCTCTCTCTCCCCATCTCTGTCTCTCTCTCCGTCTCCCATACCCATCTCTCTCTCTCTCTCCCCCCTCCCCATCTCTTTCTCTCTCTCCGTCTCCCATACCTATCTCTCTTTCTCTCTCTCTCTCTCCCCTCCCCATCTCTGTCTCTCTCTCCGTCTCCCATACCTATCTCTCTTTCTCTCTCTGTCTCCCATACCCATCTCTCTCTCTCTCCCCTCCCCATCTCTGTCTCTCTCTCCGTCTCCCATACCTATCTCTCTGTCTCTCTCTTTGTCTCCCATACCCATCTCTCTCTCTCCCCCTCTCTCTCCCTCCTCCCCATCTCTCTCTCCCACTCTGTCTCTCTCTCCCTTCCTCCTTCTCTCTCCTCTCCATATCTCTCACATATAGTATCTCATAATGTTTTCCTCCATCGCAGTCATTCTCTCTCTCGCACTCGTTCTTTCTTTTTTGTCGTTTTCAGAGGAATGCAGAATCCCTGAAATAGAATATCTATCCAGTGTCCACACTGCGCAAAAAGGCTCAAGGTAGTTTATGGATCAGCAACTCTGGGCTTGTTGCTCACTTTGTATGAATATATATATAAGTATGCGTATGCATATGAATGTATGTTTTCTGAGTATTTGCATTTCTGTATATCATGTGTTTGTACCTTTATAGGTGTTTCTGGATGTACTGTGTGTGTGTGTGTGTGTGTGTGTGTGTGTGTGTGTGTGTATTCCTAGGATCTTAGTGTGTCTCACCCCAGAAATCGGAGAAGTGCCTGTGATTATTAACTATCCTCTCCACTCCTCTCCTCTGCGGCCGTTGTGGCTGATTTATTGAAGAACACACACGGGAAAAGAGAACACACCACGTCCTAAACATCTATCACCACACTGACTCAGCACGCAGCCACCGCCAACCTTAAGCTAATTCTGATGTGTGCCGTGTATATGTATGTATGTATGTATGTATGTATGTATACGTACAGTATGTATGTATGTATGTGTACGTATGTATGACCCCCGCACTGTAGAGTTGCACTGTGGACCAGCATAAGAACAGATGCAGAACAAAGACATGAATAATTAACTGTATCTGTGTGTGTATGTGTGTGTGTGCCTGTGTGTGTGTGTGTGTGTGTGTGTGTGTGTGTGTCTGTGAGCTTGGGGGGGTGGGGTGGGGGGGGGGGGGGTAGGAAACAAACCTGCTGTAAATAATGAAAGACACAAAAGACAAGAAGAAAAGAAGGGAACATGAAGAGACCTTTCTGAGGACGGCTGGGAAAGAGAGAGCGCTGGCAGACGTCCAGAATGGGGATTTGTGAGGACCGTTTTGCCAGGGCTCCGGAACAGATGTGTTTTAGATGTTCTAGAACCATCTGCACTGGCAGGAAGCTGAGCAGTCGTGGGCTTGTGGTGATCATTTTGAGAATCCACAGGTGACGCGAAGCTTTTGTCTCGTGTCAACCTCCGAATTCCACGGAGAAAGGAGAAGAGGAAAAACAACAAACAAACAAAAAAAATAAATAAATAAATAATAAACAAAGACTGGATGAGCATGTATAATTCCGAGTGGGGGTGGCATTGCAGTTCTGATGTGTGTATGTGTGCACGCATGCTTTTTTCTCACTCATACATACACACACACACACACACACACACACACACACACACACAGGCACACACACACATACCTCGGCCAGAGCATGCCCACTCGTAGACGGACCCTTGTTCATAAGCCAAAACCTTTCTTGTTCGTCCCGATTCAGCAAATATTTGACTGTGAAATTCTGCTTAGTGGCTTTGTGTGCCAGCAGGCGTTTGATGGGGATTAAAGTTGCATGAGCAGTATACAATGGACTCTGCCACTGGCCCCCCTGGTCCTAAAAGCTTGTGTGTTTGCATCTGTGCAACACACACACACACACACATACACACACACAAACACACATACACACTCACACACGTACACATACACACACACACACACACACAAACGCTGGGCGGTACCAGGGCGATTATTTGTCTCGGTAACTGGCGAGGGTCGGCCGTTACACCCCCTGCCGAGTGCAGGCTTGAGAACACTGTGAGTTTGATTGCATGGGCACAAGTGCACCACTGGGTAAGGCAACATCAGCTCATAAAGACCGCCCAGGAGCAGCAGGGAGCTACAAGCAGACCCCACCACTGCCGCCGTGCGCGAGAGATGGAGGGAGGGTCAGACCCCAACCACTGCCACCATGCGCGCGCAAGAAAGGGACAGAGCAGAGAGAGGGAGAAAGGGAGAGGGGGAGCGGGGAGGGAGGAGTGAAGTGTAGCTCTGTCTGGTTCACTCTCGCCAGTTGGCACACTCACTCCGACAAAAAAAAAAAGAGAAAAAAAAAAAGAATAAACGCATGCCCACCACTGGGACTGGCCGGCACCATCTGGCCAAGAAGTGGTCCGGGGGGGGGGGGTTTGGGGGTAGACTGGCTGGCTCGCCAAATTCTCTGTGTGTCCAGTGATGATTTTTTACTGATGAGTCTAGCGTTTGCGGGCCTCCTGGTCCGTCCTGTGCTCGTGCTGATGCAGTGCCGAGTCCTCCCCCCTCCTGCTCAGTCCGGTCAGCCCCTCTTCTGGGCTGGGCAGCGTTCGCCCCCTTCGCTGCCTCATTCTAATGTGTCTGCTCATTCAGTACCGCTCCTAAGCATCTGTTTGTTTTCAATGTCATGGAAACTCTTATGCCAGCAGATATGGGCTGGCATTGCCACGAGCACACACACATTACGCAGCCTCGTAGTCACTGAAGCAAGTCAGGAAAGGGGGATCTCCTTGGAAAGACCCGACGCAGGCTCTGAAGCCTTCCGAGAACCTCCACCCCACAAACACACACACACTGGTGTGGACAATCCCACAGCTCTGGTTACCCTACGACAACACATCAGGTGGGGGGAGGGGGCCCACAGTTCTGGAGGGGTGTGGGGGGGTGTGGGGGGGGGTAAGGGGCAGGTAAGGGGCAGGTAAGGGGGTGGCATAACATGGGGAGGTGGAGCACAAGACAACATCTGCATAGCCACACACAGACGTAGTGGTCCTCTCTCGTCCGCCCCTGAAGAGACTCCTCTCTGACGGTAGAGGGGGACTGCACCGGTCAGCGGATCGGGGCGAGGGGATTGGTGGAGGAGGCGGGGCGGGGAGGGGGTCATATGAAGTACTCCTTCCTGGTGTCACGGACGCTGATGGCGCTGTGCAGGTGCAGGTCCAGGTCGGCGGCGACGCAACGGCGACTGGACTCCAGGGGCGGGGGGAGGACGTGCTGCTGCTGCTGCTGCTCCTTCTCTTTGACCGGCGCCATGGGCTGGGCCCGCTCGTGCCGATGCCGGTACAGGAACCGGGTCATCACCGCCACCACACACAGGGTGACCAGAACCACCGCGGCTATCAGACCTGTCCAGAGAGAGTGTGGGAGACAGAGAGAGAGAGAGAGATGAAACAAGATAGTTAGAAAGAGAGGGATTGAGAGAATGATAGAAAGAGAGCCAGAGAGCGTGAGAGGAAGATGCAACAAGACAGTTAGAGGGAGAAAGACAGAGAGAATAAGAGAGAGAGGGAGAGAGAGTGTGTGTGAGATGCAACAAGACAGTTCCAAAGAGGACAGAGAGATTGAGGAAGAGAGCGGCAGAGGGAGAGACACAAGACAACAGACAGAGGAAGCAGACGGAGGGAGATCCAGAGAGACAGATAAATAGATTAGATCGAGGAAAGGAGGGAGAGAGAGAAATGCAAGAAGACAGAGAGGGAAGAAAGGAGAAGGGACAGATAGCGGGGAGAGAGAACGAGCATTCAGCCTGACTTGAATCAATTAATCTGTTCTTTCCCAGGCTGTGCATGTGTGTGTGTGTGCGTGTGCGTGTGCGTGTGTCTGTGTGTGTGTGTGTGTGTCTGTGTGTGTGTGTGTGTGTGTGTGTGTGTGTGTGTGTGTGTGTGTGTGTCTGTGTGTGTGTGTATGTGTGTGTGTGTGTGTCTGTGTGTGTGTGTGTGTGTGTGTGTGTGTGTGTGTGTGTGTATGTGTGTGTGCATCTGTTGTGTGTGTGTATGTGTGCGTGCGTGTGTGTGTGTGTATATGTGTGTGTGTGTGTGTGTGTGTGTGTGTGTGTGTCTGTGTGTGCGTGTGGTTCGGGTCTGTTTAATCTCTACTGCTGATTCTTCTGTCAGATCCGTAGCAGGCCCAGCATTGCTATAGGAATGTGGTTGCTCTTGACAGGTTACAAACTCCCTCAGATGCAATCCCACCTGATAAGGAAGTCAATGCAACCTTCCTGCCGCAAATTACATCACCTGGGGCTAATTCATCTGGCAAGGTGACTCCTGGCCAGACGTGGAGTTTCCTCCGCGCCAAAGCTTATGGGCCCGAGATTCATTTCACACTTTGTTTATTTCCACCGGTGGGCTATTTGTGTGAGAGAGAGAGAGGGAGAGGGAGAAGGGGGAAGGAGAGAGAGAGACGGAAGGAGGGAGAGAGAGAGGGAGACAGCTACCTCCAATTACTGCTGAGTCACTCTGCTCGGCGTTTTTGAGCCTCTCTTTGCCGTTGCCGTCTTCCTCTGAGTGATCTGTAACGTGAGAAAGAGAGAGGGAACAGAAAATACTCCTCAACAATCAATTTTTATAGCCGAGAGAGAGAGGGAGAGAGAGAGAGAGAGAGAGAGAGAGAGAGTGAGGCGCACATCTGATGCCTCTGATACAGAATAAAAGCTGGTGAATGTTTGCATATTAATTTACTGTTAATTTGAGAATTTGTACTTCAGGACTTCGGGGAACTTTTTTGCATGTTTAATTTACCCATAATTGTTATTTTCCAACTCTGTGTTTGTCATGAATTAGTTTTTATGTGTCATTCAACAAAGCCAATTAATTTCTTATTACACTAGCCTTGAGATAAAATCCACAGCACACCTGTCAATTTTAACATTAATATTTTGGGAATTTGGGAGCATACAATTATCTATGACTGAATGGCTTAGTTCAGAGGGCTTCTGTTTTCCAAAGTGGGAGGTAAGATGTAAATCTTATTGAAGCTTGAAGCCTCCAACCATGGCCTTGTGCAAGTATGACACAGCTTCAGCTTCACTGTAGAGCACTTTAGTAGCCTTGATAAAGTGCTACAGTATATAAATGCAAATTGTTGTTTTGTGGGTTTTTGAACATTCTAACATAAGATTCCGTTCCGCAACAATTCAAGGTTCTAAAATTCTATGTTGAATTCAATGAACCCAGATATTCTTCAGAATTAAGAGATGCCGTAGGTTACACTAATTCTACAACAGCTAAAGGGCGTTTTTAGGCAGGACACGCTAGCGGAGTGCCTAATCCCCCCCCCCCCCCCCCTTAGCTGTTGTAGAACAAGTTATTCCTAGATAATCATTCTTCCGCCAATAAATATATTTCCTCTATCTGAATGGTGGCTCAACGTTGAGACGCAGCTACTTTAACTTTTGTATCAAGTTATGGTAGCGCAGTAATATAGAACGAAATGCAGTCAAGGTATGATGTTTATGATGCATTTTACAACGGCATCGAACGTGATTCATCCAATCACAATCAAGGACCGGAACTATCAGTTTTAGAACATTAATTTTCCAACATTCCCGTCACACCGGTGTGACTGTACACCTTTAAGGGTTAATTGGGTACTATGGACCGTGTAGGGATTTGTTTTAATATATGGCTGTATTTGTGTGATGGCAATACTGAAAACACACTGGCCTACCTGCTTGTGAGCGCGATGATGTTTTATCTGCCAGTATCCCACAGTTCGACTCTGACGGGTTCCCCAGCACACTGACCAATGAGCTGCCTCGATTCAGCAGCGCTGCTTTTAGAGGAGCCAGGTGATTGAACTGGACTGATGACAAGCAGCC
This sequence comes from Alosa pseudoharengus, assembly GCF_046254945.1. Taxonomy (NCBI): domain Eukaryota; kingdom Metazoa; phylum Chordata; class Actinopteri; order Clupeiformes; family Clupeidae; genus Alosa; species Alosa pseudoharengus. Next base: position 22,886,221 of record NW_027468689.1, on the reverse strand, counting down.
AATGAAACCTTTGGATCCCGCCTGGATGACCTCCTCGTCCATGCCCACGCGCCCTGTATGTGTGTGTGTGTGTGTGTGTTTGTGTGTGTGTGTGAGAAAGACAGATATGTTAACTTTACGTTGGCTTCATGGGAATTAATTAAGTCAAATTTTCGTCTCACTGAATCAGACTCAGCGGTAAGCATCGACTGTGCGTTGACATGACAATTCATCTGGCTTGAATGCTCCAAGGCTAAAGATAAATGCAACTGCAGAGTAGGCTTGCCAGATCAATGCCAGAGCCCAGGGTTGAAGCAGCAACTCCTTAAGAAACATTTTTATTTAGTCAAAAGCGAGCACTAACGATTCATCATTGATATGTGATAATGCTCCGGACCTATCGATGAAATGACTAAGAAGATATTCGCACCATAGTCTGCTGGCTGAACTGCAGGAATGTCTTATTGTACTCTGATCCAAACGCCATTCTTGTACTAACAAAACCTGAATAGGCCTGATCTGATCTGATCTGACACCCTCTACTTTCACAGTCGTCCATTTTAAAGAATTTCTGATTTCAAAAGTTCACAGAAGGGAAAAAAAAAAACTGTCATTATCTACAACTTTATAGCAGCAGTCACCCGTGAAGAGTTGATCAGTAAAGAAAAAAATGGATTATACAGCTCAATGTGACTGGCCAGAAAGAAAAGGCCACCACTTGGAAATAGGGTACACGGAGAGAGAGAGTTACATTGAGCTGTAGAGAGAGTCATTCAGTCAAATATCAAGGACGACAAGAGCCTTTTAGTGTGTCAGAGAAAAATAACCAAAACTCAGGGCATAATGAGTGGATAATGACATCATTTTAAATGTATTCTTATGTATTTTAAAATGTACTTCTTTAGGGATCAGAAGAGACTTAAAATAAACCTCCAAGAAACACTCTAGTCATTACATACAGTACAGTAGCTACCCACCTGTAACTTTCCCAAGGGTTAAGGAGCGTATTGTGTTCAGTTCCTTGTCAGATGATAAGCTGTATTTCTGGTTGATGTCCCTGTCAATCTGTTAGGAAGGGAAGACACAGAAGAGAAACGCACATGGACAGCGTGTTGTGACATTTCCGAATCCCCACGAGGACAGCCGATGCAATCGTAATGAGATATCTACAGTGTTAGGCCACAGCAGCCAATGAATCACACTGACAGTCCATTCAGCCTCTATGTATAGGCGCTATGGTGGCCAGAAAGGGTCATATGTAACATTCTCAAACCTTTGTTGGGTTTGGGTAACTGGACATTGCCATGAGGTGCATTCAAAAGGTAGTCATAATTAAATGTCACTGCGTCTACATTCAGTGTTGTAATGTAACGGAGTACAAATACTTCGTTACTGTACTTAAGTAGACATTTCACGCATCTGTACTTTACTTCGCTATTTAAATTTATTTAAAATGTATACTTTTAAAATGTGTGCGACTGCAATAAGGGAGGTTTGGCGAATCACTGCTCCTAGATTGCATTACGCACACTCTGCGCTCTATTTCAGCGCGTGTTCGTTGCTAAAGGAGGAGGAAGGAGGACGCACAACTGAAACCGCCATGGAAGCACGAGCACCTACTGGAGGACCTCCCGTTATCATAGACGACCACCCTGACGATAGTGGTGAACTCGGTGAACAGGGTAGTGGTGAAGAGAACGTCATACACCCATGGCCGTATTTGCAAGAAATGTTTCTGTACATTGGCAGCTTTCTGTGTAGCTGAACACTCCGCTACCTGCCTCAGCGGCCTGTGAAGGCTATTTAGCATCGCAGGACTTGTCTTCAGTCCAGGAAGAGTAAGACTGAATCAGGCCCGGGGTGGGTAATCGGGAGAATTCCCGGTGGGCCGCTTCACTTTTGGGCTGGTCGAGGAAAAAATATTGTAGCGTCGGTGGATGTACATGTTTAACGTTGAATGAGTGTCTCCCAGAATGCAGTGCGAGTGAATGCTATAACGTGTAATGTCGGTTATAATAGTTGTAGTTGCGTTTACCATGTTGTGTATTTGTTAGCGTGTTAGTCTCTTTGGTTGTACCTCATGTGTTTATCCTCGTGTTGATGTGTGTGGTAAACCCTTACTGTGTGTTACATGTGCGGCTGAGACTACCCCTGTGTTGCCCTATGTAGTTATCCTAGTATGTCTGATTGTGTTTGAGTCTTCCTGTTCCAATAAATGGCCGTCCTGGCCAAAGGTGAATCTTGTCTGAGGGTGAGATCGCTACATTGGTGTCAGAAGTGGGATGGGCCCCTCCCGGGGCGCGAAGATCTACGCCAGATCAAGATGGAGAAGAAGGCCGAAGACCAGACCAGCAACATGGCGGCGAACCTCAGCAGATGTTCCAATGGTCCTTTTAAGGACTAGCCAGCCTGCTGAGCTCGCCACTGCGGAGGATGGAGGACCTTCCGGCCCGGCGCGGGACCTGTGCAGGCGACCAGCAGGACCAGCCCTGCACAGCCGACGAGAGCTGCCAGCGCTGGAGGAAGCGGCCCCGGCAGAGGAGTTCCCGGCTCGACGCCGATGTCGATGCTGCCGTCATCCGAGGATCTCATCCATAGAGAGCGCGAACTCTCTGACGACCTTGGAACACGACCACAGCGGCCGGGTTTACACCGCCAGCTACGGAAGAACTTCCAGAGCGTCAGCTGTTGGTCGAGAGTGTGATGGAGTCATAGCTGCTTGTTCGGGAGCTTGCGGTGCTCCAGCTAGTGACCAAGAGGGTAACGTCGACCTGTAGAGCCTTGGGAGCTATCGTTTTATGGACTGTTGAGATTTGAAGTGCGCACGTTCCGGTTGACGCAAGTCTGCGCAATGTTTTTCATGTTTTGTGTGTGAGTTCCTGTGTGTCCCGAGCCTGCTGGGAGGGTCGGGGTCTCCATTTCCCGCCACAGTGGAGCATCGTTGTGCTCGAGAGACAGCCAACAAAAGTTCTACAAGAGGGCAGCGCAAGGAGGGACCTTAACGTGGACTGCTGACCGCCTGGAGATCGGCACACTGTGGACAGGTGGCAACGGTTACGAGCTCTCACAGTAGCCAGAAGGGGCTACCGAACGTGCAGGGGTTCCAGCGTATCCGGGGGTTCGGCTTGCAGTGGGACTGTTTGCTGCTGTTTGAGGTAGTGCAGCTGCACGGCGGAAGACCGAGGGCCCAAGCGACACCACGACCCACGTCTGGCCGGTTCTGGTGCTTTTTCGGGGGAGAACTGACGTGACAGAGGCAGCCGAGAGCCCTTCCAGTCGGGAGGGGTTACCGTTGGAGAGTGCCGGGCCTTTCTACGGGAGCGGCTCCAAAGACTGATCGCCTGGGGTCGTAGTGGCCAAGAGCGGGCCACCGACAGCCTGGGGGTCCTACGTCTACAGAGAAGCTCCGGCCGCCTTGGACTCTCCATTTGCAGCCGGAGGCTTTCCGGTCACTTGGACTAAGCACTGGGACTGACACTGACGCAGTGACGCAGCTGCGAGCGGTGAGCTGAGCTGTCATTGCCGGGGACGACAATGGCTCGGGAGGGGGTTATGTAGCGTCGGTGGATGTACATGTTTAACGTTGAATGAGTGTCTCCCAGAATGCAGTGCGAGTAAATGCTATAACGTGTAATGTCGGTTATAATAGTTGTAGTTGCGTTTACCATGTTGTGTATTTGTTAGCGTGTTAGTCTCTTTGGTTGTACCTCATGTGTTTATCCTCGTAAACCCTTATTGTATGTTACATGTGCGGCTGAGACTACCCCTGTGTTGCCCTATGTAGTTATCCTAGTATGTCTGATTGTGTTTGAGTCTTCCTGTTCCAATAAATGGCCGTCCTGGCCAAAGGTGAATCTTGTCTGAGGGTGAGATCGCTACAATATTGACATTTGTCATGTTAGTCTATCTTTTCTTAAAGTAGGACACGTTCCGCATTCTGTGCATGACACCAATGCCTCTGCATGGGTTGTAGCCTACGTGAGGGAGTTCTCCCCTCCCAAAAAGAGTTGGTTGGGTCCATATAGCCCGTCTTTTCCAAAAAGTTTTCTCAGATACGGATAGCTGAGCCGGCCCTACAGTAGGCTAGACACAAGCGTCTGGAAGAATGGATGGTAGAAAGTGGCCAGGAGAGACTGAGCAGAAGATCAACCAGTCGACCACTGAAAATGATGAGCCCGAAATTAGTGATGAGAAGGCCATGACTACAGGGACAAGTAGAGAGGATAAATTAAAGTTATTTAATGTAAGAAAGAGCAATTACCATGATAAACCTATATGCCTTGTTTGCTCAGAAGAGGGTGTAGTAAAGGAGTAGGCTAAATCACCAAACAACAATATAGCCTACCCATGCAAAAAACATGTAGCCTAAACATTAGTTCAATATGCCTCTTTGTGGAAGCGTGGGATAGGCTACATTTCAAAGGCTTTCTTTCTTTCTTTGTTTTTGTTAACTTGTGGAATAGTGGAATATTTTTGTTAACTTCTCAGTTGAAGTGAATCATTATATAACCTTTACACATTTGTTGAACCATGGTACTAATAAAAACTACAGGATAGTAATAGCTGAAATGTTGCTTTATTTATCCAATTTCCACCACTATGGAAAACGTGGGCCGGTCTTGGGCCTGAAACTCCCGGGCACTGAATTCTGGCAACTTTGAAAACCAGCTTCTTTTGAAGATGAACAGACACCTTTTCAGTTTCAACTAATGACTGGCATATTAGTAGCTGCTGGACATAGGTGCAGAGGCGATTCTAGAGTCTGTGGGGGCCCCAAGCAAAAATTCCAAGGGGGCCCTACCGACAAGTGTTATCACCATTATGTTATACCACCATTAGGTTATTATGTTAAATAATAAAAATAAGCGTATTATAAAAATTCTTATATTTTGACATGTATCTCACCACTGCAAGCTGGACTTGCCTTACATGTGTGTGTAGAGCAGACTGTCCTGAATCTGGCAATATCATTGCCATGGTCGTGGAGGGATTCTCTGGGGCTTAGCAATTTACCGACATATGTGGTGTGCGCCTTACAGAAATAAATGGCATTTTTTTATTTAGTGATGAAAAATGACCTTTCTGCGCTCCATATCTGTGACACGAACTGATCTGACCTGACTTGACCCGAGTTTGCGTGTTAGCCTGTGTGTGCCTGCCTATAGGGTGTATGCACTCATAGATTCTCTACAACAACTTTTTACTGCATTGCCATGAACAAAGTAGAGGCAAAAAAGGGGTTTCTTTGTTGAACAAATTGGGATGCAATGTGAGCCTTGAATTGGATGCCATGCAGGAATTTGCTAGGATCTCAAAACCGGATTATGAACATGCTTTGCCATAGAGAAACAAACACAGATAGCATGATTATAAACATGCTTTGCCACAAAAACAGACAAAAACGTGGGGTAAGTCCAGCTATATGAAGTTATTATTTTGCTGTCACTTTGTCTGTTTTATAACCCAGAAGGATGTACTTGGTATCAAATGATAGCTCCGTGTCCCCTCTTTCATCTGACATGCGTGGCATAGGCTATCTATCTGATCACGGGTCCGCGAGTAATTCAAACGAGAGTAATGGGTGTGCAGCGTTGGTTTGTGTACATGACGTTATTATTTTGCAGTCACTTTGTCTGTTTTTATAAGCCAGAAGGATCGATATACATGGTACCAATGGATAGCCCTGTATCTCCTCTTTCATCTGATATGCTTGCCATATCTATGCCATCACGGGTTCGCGAGTAATTCAAACGAGAGTAATGGGTGCGCAGGTGAACGCAGAGAAGTAGACTGTAAATATTATGCAATTTGATTTAATTTCATGATTCCCCCCCCCCCCCCCCCATACTTCATCGTACAGATAAGTCTCGTTGGAAAGCCCCACTTCTGCTCTGTCACGCAATAAATGTTTCATCTCGCTGCGATGAACAGTTCCGGAGCAATGTAACAAAGAAGAAGGGGTGTGTTTTTTGACGCACTTTGCATCAATCAGGTTCTAAAAAATTAACGCGTAGCCTATATGCTTGGTCCTTACTGCATCGCGATTAACATGTTATGGCAGACAGCCCTAATACAAACATAGAAACGTTAACCATCTCCTTGCTTAACTAGTTGTAACTGTCGCTAGCTAGCTGAAGTTTACTGTCGTAGATGTAGCAAACCATGTTCAATCTTTCTGCCAATTAATATTAGCCTACTATAACTTCATTAAGTAGCCTAGGCTAAATGCCAAACTCCGATGTTGATCCGTCATCACTGCACCCTCGATTGACATTTACCACAGTAGCCAAAATATGTGCGGATTCTTTGAACTCTTGAACACAGATCCGCTGTTTATAAGGCCATAGCATAGGGCCTACGTACAGATGTACTGTTTGTACAACAACAGGACAGGAGCACGCAAAATACATCATTCAATCTCTATGGACGAAAATCTCACTTGTCCCACCGGCAAACGCGCTAAAGACCAGGTCGGGGGCCCCCTAGCGGCTCGGGGCTCCAAGCAGTTGCTTGGTTTGCCTGTTGACAAGGTGCGCCTCTGCATAGGTGGCCTGTGTGTGTGTGTGAGAGTGAGATGGTGACCTGGGGAGTAAGCCCTAGAAATGCTCATACCACATGACCAAAATGTTCTCCCTACAAGCAGGTCTTTTTAAAAAAAAAAAAGAAATAAGTTCTTTATTTTTCATTTTTACCTGAAGTTCATACAAAAGTGAAATTTCTTGATGAGTGAGATTAACCTAACCTGGGAACCCTGAATATGCTTTATGCTTTACTATAAAAAAGCCAAAA
>NW_027468689.1:22859453-22869453 GCF_046254945.1 Alosa pseudoharengus | reverse complement strand
GACTGATGGGGACAAGAGAGAGAAAGAGAGAGAGAGAGAGAGAGAGAGAGAGAGAGAGAAGGAGTGGCAGAGGAAGGACTGGACCATGAGAGAGAAAGAGAGTGATAGAAAACAAAAGAGAATGAGAGAGAGGAAAAGAAGGAGAGAATGTGAGAAAGAGAAAGAGAGGGAGATAGAAATACCAGCCCTCCATCTCTCTCACCATCCCATTTCCAGCACCGTATTTCACAGCCTCTGATCACCCCCCTCCTCCCTCCTCCTCCCCCCCACACCCCGAGCAGAGAAATTTAACAGTTTAACAAGCCAAGCTCAGATTTCTCCCCAGACAGAGACCCATCTCACTCCATCTTATGGGTGTGGGACAAGCTGCTGAGACACAGGGTCATCAATCTGTGGCCGGACAAGCAAAGTCAGATTAATGAGCCGCCCTCTGTATCCCCCCCACGACACAGACACACACACACACACACACACACACACACACACACACACACACACACACACACACAAACACACAAACACACACACACACACATACACCCCAACCCTGTTCCCTTCTCTAACACCCCCCTCCAAACACATACACACACACACACACACATACACACACTGTTGGCAGCCAAACACCTCCTCCTCCAGGGTGAATCTGCCACACACTCTTCGCTCTGCCACAGCTCAGCTGACACGTAAGGTGAAGTAAAGCACAACAAGCAGCCACCCAAAGGAAGCAGGCTGCGCCACTGACAGGAAACAAGATCCAGAGGCCACGACTGGCAGGGGAGCCAGAGCCGAAGGCAGCATTCTCTGTGTGTGTGTGTGTGTGTGTGGGGGGGGGGGGGAGGGGGGGTCCTGTGTGTTTGTATGCTTGTATGTGTACAGCATGTGTGTGTGTGTGTGTGTGTGTGTGTGTGTGTGTGTGTGTGTGTGTGTGAGTGTGTGTGTGTGTGAGAGTGTTGTAGTTTGTGTGTGTGTGTGTGTGTGTGTGTGTGTGTGTGTGTGTGTGTGTGTGTGTGTGCAGATCTGAGCAAAGAGAAGGAAGGTGAGTTGTGGAGATGCTTACCGGTCATGTTGCAGTACACCAGGGTGGACTTGAGTGGACCGCTGCCGTCCGGATCGATGGAGAAATAGCCCGAAGCACTGCCGGTCTGCCTGTGCGCCTCACACGATGGCTCGAAGATCGCTGCCCAGGAGAAGGATAACAAGAGTGTGATACACCATCACAAGAGAACTAGCCTATAAACCCTCACAGTGAGCAGGCTTAGTAGAGTCTGGAGCACTGATTATGAGGTATATATCCATAATTACAGAAGACAAGACATGCGTTGCATTGAGAAAGCATAGCATGTAGCAAATGTTGAGCAAATAAAGTATTTCCTTCACATTTTTATTTTGTTATGTTGCAGCCTCAAGCTAAGTGCTTACATTACTGTAAATATTATCTCACCAATCTGCTACACATAATACCTACATACATAATAATAACAGAAGTCTAAAATCTAAAAAAAGGATTACATTTTTTTTGCCAATAAGACAATAGAAATGTAGCTCAGATACCTCCCCCAAAAAGTGAAGGGATCTGAATCCTGGTCTGAACACACTGTAACTGAAATCCACACAGCGCTGACGGCCATCTTCAAAACTGTCTCCTAAATGCCAAGTGGACTCGATTCCCGGACGGCGATTACGCCGAAGGGCCCCCTGAGCCTCCGGACTTTGCCTCCTCCCATCCAGACCACAACACGGCGTAATCCGGAACTAGGGCTCAACCCCACTCCATGATAATGCTGATGTGTACTGTGCTGAAACATCAGCAGTAGTCCAATAATAGATTAGGCTGCAGGAGGACACTAAAGGGACGCTCGTCTCCCACTCACTCACCATGGACACACACACACACACACACACACACACACACACACACACACACACACACACACACACACACACACACACACACACACCCCCCCACACTCGCTCACCATGGATGCACTGCCCTCTCAGCCTCAGATCAGCTAAATGCTTCTTAGCTGCGCGATTTCCCATCCCAGAGCAGAGGTCTTGAACACAAACTAACTATATTTGCAGACAAATCTATCCATCCCCAGCTGGGGATTTGTTACGTTAACTTTAATGGCCAAGGGGTGGGGGACCAATGGGAGCATTTATCAATGCAATGTTATTTATTAGCACACAGCACAGTTAAACTACTGATATTTCAGACCCATTGTCAGGGACTATAGATTCTCATTTGTACAAACCTGCAGTCAGAAAAAGGGCCGCCGAGACTAACATATTGAACTATTGACATATTGATCCCTTGACCTTTGACCATCCACTATGCTGTTAGAGGATACAGAAGTGGACTGGCAGGTTAACATGGGGGATGCATGTTGCAAACAGGAGAGCATCCTCCTTTAAACCCCTGCAAATTGCCTACTGTCCATCCCATCACATAGGAATTCGTCTGTACACCTTCACCACACAGGCGCTCACAGGCATGCCATTTTGTCATAGATATGTCCTCAAATAACAGATACTGAGCCTAGTAGAGGGCATTAAGAGAGCTGGGTGGGTACAGGATCGGTCTGGGGTCACTTACAGTTGTGACATGTGGCACCAGTGTATCCTGTTCCAGAGCAGTCGCAGTAGAACGTGCTCCAGGACTGGGAGCACTGACCGTCGTGTTCACAGAAGTTAGGCAGACACCTGCAGTAGAGGAAGAACAGAGGATCAAGATTAACACGTTAATAAGAATGAAAACAATAAAAGAAAGATTATTATATTAATAAGAATGACAACAAAAGAATGAGATTAACACATTTATAAGAATAAAAAGAATATAATGATGCATCTTCAAAGGTGATACTTTCAAGCTTGGTGATAATGATAAAATATCAAAAAAAAGATATTGAACCCATAATAAATTAAAGTATTTATTAGTAAAGGTGCATTGTAAGGGTGTTGGAGATACATGGAATTATCTTGAGGCAAAAAAGATATTCATCACCTTTGGTTGTGTCACTTATCCACATTATCCACGGCCTCAGAGAGTGTCACGCAGAAATGACACATCCCCACGTTTCGTGAGACTGACAATTATTTGAATGAATGAATGAATGAATGAATGAATGAATGAATGAATGAATGAATGAATGAATGAATGAATGAATGAATGAATGAATGAATGAATGAATGAATGAATAGACTTTATTGTTATGTCCGGCATGGAAATTGTCTTCGGTCTCACCAATAAAATAGACAGTACATACAATATAGTATAGACATAAATCCATGAAGTGTTCACTGAGACACAACATATCCACAGGATAAATACTTTAAAAACAAGTAGGACTTGGTTGCACACACACCCATTCTCAGGGTGGAGGGGATGAGTTTTATCGTCTAAAATTAATTGGACTTTCCTGTGTACGGCGGCACCGCCGAGGTCATCTAATGATTTTTGTTGGCGGCCTATAATCTTCCCTGCTGTTTTGACGATTCTAGTCAGCTTGTTTTTTGTTGCACAAGGTTAGATTCCCATACCAAACACAAATATTAAAAACTAGAATACTGTCCGTCAGGCTGACATAAACTTTTTCAAGAATGTCACGACTAATCTCAAACCCTTTCAGTTTTCTGATTAAAAACAGTCTCTGGCTTTGCATATGCAATCCACATTGTCTGTGAAGCTCAGTTGATCATGTGTTCACAAATACTTTTAACGAGTTAACGAGTTTTTCACATGAGTGTTTCCATGCATAGATTAGTCTTTAAAAACATCCCATCAGCGGGGGTCTATGATGGAGAGCCACCATGGAGGGAAGAAAAAGACCCACCCAAGGCATCTGCATATTCGAATAGTTTGAAATGATCTTTGTGTAGAGCTATTTCATTTGTATAAACAGAAATAAGAACAGGAGATAGGACAGCCTTGTGGGGCCCCTGTGTTTAAAATAACTTCATGAGACAGTATGTCTTTAACAGGCTCATTGTGGGCGATCGGTTAGATAATCCTTGACCCAATGCACCGAGCCTCAATTCACCCCCAGGTCAACAAGCCAGTGCAGGAGTACATACAGTACGTTTGCATTGTATTAAAAGCTGCAGCGAAGTTAACAAATAGGATCCGTGCATATGTGTTAGTGTTTTGTACAGTGACTGGCAACCAAGTTAATCATAGTGAGTGTGGCGTCCTCAGTTCCTCTGTGGGCTTTATAGGCGAACTGTAATGGATCTAGCTGCTGACCTACAGTATGGATGAAGTGAGATGTTTACTGACAACCCTCTCCATGCACTTGGCCTGCACAGGGGTCAGGGCTATAGGGCGGAAGTCATTCAGGTCTTTTGAGCCTGGCTTTTTGTCACTGGCCTGAGAATAGATGCCTTCCAGATATCAGGCACAGTGCAGGTGTGCAATGAGAACTGAAATAATCTAGTCAGCTGCACCGAGCACACTTTTAGAACCCATCCCCGTAGTCCGTCAAGTCCGGGTGCTTTACGGGGATTGATTTGGGAAAGACAGCGACTGACCTCCTCCTCCTGCTGAATTGTGGGGTTTTTGGGTATGTTGGCACAGATTTTGCAGCCTGCCATGTCAAATCTCCCATAGAAGTTATTGAGTTAATTTAGATAGGGGAGGTCCATAGAGGTATCCGCTTGTCTTTTAGGCAGTCAACCCATCAGTCCCTCCCATGCTTGTTTGGGATTTTGCACTGGGAGCATGTTTGTGGAAGACAACTACTAAGTCACGCAACCCTTGAGTCAGCTCCTATAGACTCAGGACAATGATTAAGAAATGCACCTCCTTGTGAAATAGGACCGTCAGTACAATCAAAAGATTATTATTTGGTGTTAGGGTAACATTTATGACAAGATTAAGGCTTTGAAAATGGTGGGAAATGTGGACTTTTTCCTCAGAAGAATCCTCTCAAATTCTAGCCCATATCACAATGATAGTGTTCTAAATAATCTGAATAAAAAAGATATACAGCTCTGGAAAAAATTAAGAGACCATTTTTCTGATGTCATCTTACGATTGCTGAGTGACATTCAAATGAGTTGACGGTCATATTCAAATTTGCAGTGGTCTCTTAATTTTGTCACTCGGCAACCGTAGGATGACATCAGAAAAATGCGCAGTGGTCTCTTAATTTTTCCAGAGCTAACAATATATATTCTAACAATATATATTCTAACAATACCACAACGTTTTTGCTGTAACTATACTTATACTATATGCTGTCACTATACTTTCATTCCATTCTGTCCTGTCATTGCAATTAAGAGCATAGTTACACTGTGGCATGTAATATTCAATATAAAGTTTTCCTGTTTCAGAATGCTGATGTCATAGTCTGGCACACTGAGAAATAGAAAATCGACATTCAGAGTGGTCTCAGCGATGCTCTCCGGGGTTATTATCGAGCCAGTCCTCACACAGATGTCTCCAAAAGAGGCCCAGGGGATGACAGACGCCTTCGTCTCCCATAAATGGGGCAGGACGCCTGTGTGAGAAATGCTTTTCACCTTCATGGTAAAGTCCACTGCTTCAGAACTCCACATTACCGCTGGGATGTGTACGCCTATTCATGACTTTGCCATAGTGTTATTCGATTATTTCCAGACCATAAAGGCTAATCTTGTTTCCTGGGGGGCATTTGCTCCGACTCTGTGCTACAGTGTTAGCGGGAAAAATAGTCTATTAATTTAGCAATAATAGGATTTGTGGCTTGGCGAAGTACCGCAAAAACCTCAAGAGAGAGTGTTATTCTAATCCAAACCTGCCCACACAGTGAACTGAAGACTGTATGTGACAGCAGCAGAGTGAGAGAAAGCGAGAGAAACAGAGAGAGAGAGAGAGAGTGAGAGAGTGAGAAACGGAGATGGAAAAAAGCATCTGTCAAAAAAGTCTGTAATGACAAAAATACCTCACGTCAGTGGCGACAATAATAATCGTGTGAGCGCGCAAAAGACAAATCTGGCCAGTTGGGCCCCGATTCGCAAGCACAAGGGAGAGTGGTGGGCGAGAGACTGTGAGCAAATCTCGTATAAGCGTGTTTTAATGCCTCAGCAAGCTGATAGGGGCTTTAATGGATATCCAATGTGGAATAAAGAGGAAGAAGGCAAGAAAAAAATATTAAATGGATGATCTGACACAGAGTTAAATCCTTAATACAAAAAATGTATATATTTTGCAATCGTAAAATGTCAGCGATAAGACATGCCATTATGCTGAGGCTTTCGCCTGGGTGCGGAAAGTAGATTCTCAGCTGAAAAAAGAGCCATAATGAAAAGAAGAAAGAGGAAGGGAAGATCAAAGTGACGGCTAGAGAAGCCGTCTGGAGGGATGACACTGTGGAGAGAGTACCAATAGACTGAAATCACTTTCCTTCTCTTCCTCTCTTTATCTCTTTCTCTCTCTCCATGTGCTTCTGTGAACCACTCATCTAGATGCACATTATACACAGGGAGGAAGCACAAAAAAGATCCATCCATAGGACGGGCTGCCTCAGAAACTAAAGACACTAAAGATTACACACTGTACAAATTAACGATACCTACTAATGCTGATAATATCTCTAAACGCCTAAAAGCTCACTAACATTTAAAAAAATCATTATAGCCACAGACCACTGAGGAGGGTGGACCTGCAGATGCATCACAGAATGTATCATTCGCCATGTTGACCGTGAAGGAGCTCTCGGACCATACGGATCTTCCATCCAGAGAGCACGCCTAAGACTTTGACATTAACATTCCTTTATTATCAGTCAAAAAGAAAAACAACAAGCAATAAAAACATCCCATATTAACACCACCCCCCCCCCCCCTCCTACACACTATACACACACACAGAAAAAGAAAAAAACAAGAAAACCCAAGACAAATCAAGTAAAATGATCAAAAATAAATAAAAAATCAGTCAAGTAAAGATAAAAAAAAAATTTAAAAAAATCAGCAACAATTCACCCTCCTCATTCACCGCACACGCGCCTCAGAAGACAGAGAGCAGACAGCAGAGAGCCAGCGATGGCTGGAGAGAAGCCGGACCACATCAAAACCCTTTCCTGTCAGCGGACGGGTCGCGCTCGAACAGGGCAGCTTGTCGCCCTCAATTCCATTTTTTTCCCACTGACACCATCACAGCACAGCCCGGACCCTCACCAGCGCAAAGCATCGTTGTTCTCATCCACTGGTCAACCTTTCCACGCGCATCACTCTCGCGTGACCTTAAGCGCTCCTGACACACGGACAACACTTCAAATATGCTTTGACAAGGACACATTGGAGCTGGGATCATGGAAGGCTTCCTAGAACAACTTTATTGTCATTATTCCGTCGCCGTGGCCCCGGCTGCTGTGCTCCACAGCGCGAGGGTGTGCTGCCAAAAAGTGAGTCCCGTGGAATAATTCATCCCCATTCTGGGCCTGCCAGTATCGATTTGCCCCGGTGCCAGAGCGCCGCATTAGACGGAGTGAAGAATGTGTCGCAGGCGTGCCAGCGCCCGGCAGCTGTGATTAGGGCCACGCGCTCGAGAATTCATGGTCTGTTCCTCTCAATGCCAAACGCCACACACACACACACTACCTCCCTCTTCTGATGCATACACACACACATACACACACACACACATACACACACACACACAAACACACACACACACACACACACACACACACACACACACATGCCGTAAGCCCATACGATGGAGCATGCAAGGGCATGAAAAAAAAGGGGGGGGGGGGGTTATGATGGAGGGATTGTCTTGTCTGCTTTACCCATCTATCGTTCAAAATATGCTGCTTTGGGAAAACCGAGAGGAGGGGGGGCAGTACACCCACACAGAAAACTATATGTACACAGAAACACACACACACACACACACTCTCACTCACACACACACACACACACACACACACACACACACACAAACATATTCACATAGCCACACGCATCACACACACATATGCCCAAGTACATACACAAACAGTATAACACAGTACATACAAACAAATACACACAACTACAAATCTTACGCATAGACATAGACATACACATACACATTGCTTATGGCTTATGGACGCATACACATAAAACAACACAGCGCAGAACTCTACTCTCCCTAAGAGTCTGAGGCTTGAGACCGTTTCTTTGCCTCTGATTAACATCTCTTAATACTCTGCCTGCCTTCCTTTCAAAATCAGCACAGCCTAACAATGCCCAGCATCTGTCCTTGAGAAACAGCATTGCCTTTGAACACTGCCTACATTCCCAGAAAACAGACTCACACTGCACTGATTATATGCATCATTGCTGTGAAATCAATTTTGCAGCAACACGCTGTATCGCTAAGCAACAACCTTGGAAATCTGAGAGCACCACAAAGACTAATTGTACATCTTTCAGTTTATTATCCAGCGGGCTACTCCTCGACACAGGTAACATCCACAGCGGAAACAGCAACAGGGATAGTGAGCGTTCGACAGGAACACAGTGGCTGTTTGAGGGTTTTGAAAGCGTACCTGTCACGGATTCCGCAGAAGTCGAACTGAAGCTGGCTGTGATTACCCACAAGGCCTTGCTGCACTTGAAGCATGTTTACCGGCAGGTTGTTGATGGTAATTGATCGCATGCAGCCTTGAAAGGCCATGGTTGGGTTCCTGCAGTTGTCCCTGGTGGAGGCAGGTGGGCAACCTAGGGAGCAGAGGTCATACATATTTTATTTACCATCATGTTTGTTTGTAAATAAAAACAAGAGATGGAAGAACACCTGCACCACTGCAGTCATGAGTCCCCAGACGGTCATAACAAACAATTGTACAGAATCCTTGATGCAAATTTAGATGGGCAGTTAATAAGTCAATAAAAATTAAAACAAAAAAGCATGCCATCAAGTCCTATTTTATATAGTTTAGCTGGAAGAAACTGTCCTCAGTTGTTCTGTAGGCTGTGTGCTTAGCTTTGTGGTTTTGGGACAGGCTATGGTAAGGACACATATATCCAAGGTTTTACAAGTTTAGAGAAAGTTTGTTGAACGTTTGGTAAAGTGCCATACATGGTTTGCATTTCTTTTTTCTTTGTTTGATAACCAGTCCATCAACATACAGGACACCTGGACACAGGACACTTTGACATTACCCAATGAGAAGTCCACATTAAACAGCATCACCCAATGAGGAGTCCACCCTAAACAGCATTACCCAATGAGGAGTCCACACTAAACAGCATTACCCAATGAGGAGTCCACACTAAACAGCATTACCCAATGACTCCGCTGGGTCGTGGAGCTCCAAGATGGAGATAGGGTCTGCCAATCTGCCTCCCTGCCTGTCTATCTGTCTGTTTCTCTGTCTGTCTATCTGTCTTTCTCTGTCTGTTTCTCTCTCTGTCCGTCTGTCTGCCTGTCTGTCTTTCTCTCTGTAAATAAACCGTACCTCCAAACAGGATGCTGCTCCCTGGCTGGGCGGGGTCTCGGAGCTCCATGGTGGAGGCGGGGTCACTGTCCAGCGTGAGGGACACCTGCAGTCCTCTCATGCTGATACTGATGGTGTGCCACTGGCCGTCACTCAGACTCTGGCCTGCTTACACACATTACAAAACAGCTTACAGTACTCACCACAGCAAATCCACAATGTGTGTGTGTGTGTGTGTGTGTGTGTGTGTGTGTGTGTGTGTGTGTGTGTGTGTATGTGTGTGTCTTGTTGATGCAGTAGTTTAAGTAATCCAAGACAACTTTCTATCACAGGAGACACTGAAGTACAATCACACCTATCGTAACACCCCCAATTATCACCACTTTTGTTCGGAAATTCTAAAACAACGATGTTTTTTAACACTTCAAAATAACATTTGCTAAATGAACCTTACATTTTTCAGTAGCCATAGGTGTGTAGATTTGAACAAAATCTGGTTTGGTTCTTAACGGGAGCATTTACTGCCTGAAATATCCGATTTTGTTTACCACGCTCGGAGTTACAGTGCTGGCCTGATGGGTCGCCTA
>NW_027468689.1:22809453-22851953 GCF_046254945.1 Alosa pseudoharengus | reverse complement strand
TGAATAAATGCTTTCCATTTGTCCAACACAGTTAATCCAATAGTTTAGAGTTTTTCTATGAGAGCTGTGTTACAGTTTGTCTTGATTGTTTTGACCTGCTTAAGGAAACTGGGATCCACTTGGTCTTCATGAACACTTTCTTTGCACAGCAGAAGTCATCTCATGCTAATGTGTTCACACATTTTCATTGGGTTCACACAGTTCTCACACACTTGTAGGTCTATTTTGATGAAAAATGGCAAGTTGTAGTTCAATAAAATTTGTCTTGTGGTGCTTACAGTAAGTCTTAAATGTCAATGACAGTTACATCTTGGGAGGAATAAATACAATTATTTTTTATTCAATACATTTAGTCTTTTCAGTTTTTTTCTGATACTAGAAAAATTAGAAAGAAATGGAACAGACATAGCAAAAATGCTCAATTTGAGAACTATATTTTGCTAGTGATTTGACGACAGGATGTGTTGTTTGCTTTTGCTGCACGTTTTAAGTGTTTTGAGAGAGTAACAGCCTTTTGCAAGCAAAATGTGTCATTTTGGCCAGAGTGCTTTTGTTCAGACACAGGTGTTAACTGTTTTGAGAATGTGATGTGTGAGAGTTGACGCAAGCATCAAAACGATCGAGAAAAACTGTAAATGTTTTGAAAATGAATAAAAAATGTATGAAACTAATGAAGACTTCTGCTGTGCTAAGAAGGTGAAGATCAAGATTAAGTGGATCCCCGTTTTTTTAAAAGTGCATCTTAACGATGGAGAAAAACTGAAGTACGATGATTGTTTCATATTCTCCCATATCACATTAGTCAAGTCAAGTCAAGTCAAGTCAAGTCAAGTCAAGTCAAGTCAAGTCAAGTCAAGTTTATTTATATAGCGCATTTCATACACAGAGGTCATTCAATGTGCTTTACATAAGCAAAACCCAACAATAATAGCATTACAGTAATCTGCTTGGGGAACATGATGTCTGTAAGATGTGACTGGCGTCTGCATGATGTCTGTAAGATGTGACTGGCGTCTACATGATGTCTGTAGGATGTGACTGGCGTCTACATGATGTCTGTAGGATGTGACTGGCGTCTGTATGATGTCTGTACGATGTGACTGGCGTCTGGCTGGTGACCCACCTCGTAGTCCACCTCCAGGGAGTCGGCCACTCCTCTGCTGCGGACGTGGCGGGTCTGCCGGTCGACCGTGACATTGATCTGCTTGTTGAACCGCTCTATCAGAACCGAGTGCCAGTGCTGGTCGTCCAGGAGACTCCCCACAGTCATCGAGACGTGACCACTACTGGGATGGAGCTTGGCATCATCTAGGAGTGAGAGAGAGAGAGGGAGATAAAGAGAGAGGGAGGGAGAGAGAGAGAGAAAGAGAGTGAGACAGTGTGAAGTTTGCCAGCATTCTTATGTATGTGTGTTTGTAACTAAGGTTGTTGATATTCTGTTATCGTGATGTTTGCCCCCCCCCCCGACATATTTCCTCCTCCATATTTCGTCTCCACTGTACTGCAGTGTTTACAATGCTATAGCCTTATCAGTAGAGTTTCTTCACATTTGAATTGGAGCCAGAGGAAGTGGTGAGAAAAGGAGAGAGAGAGAGAGAGAAAGAAAAAGAGAAGTTTACTGAGGGATGAGGAGGGCGTGAGGAGAGAGAGAAGTAGAGCCCTGTTCACCACAAAGGAAGAGAGAGAGAGAGAAAGATAGATAGAGAGAGAGAGAGTAGAGTAGAGCCCTGTTCACCACAAAGAGAGAGAGAGCCAGAGAGAGAGAGAGTAGAGTACAGCCCTGTTCACTCAAAGGGAGATCGAAGAGTACTGAGGGTGAAAAAGTGTGAAATAGTGAATCAAATTTTGTGACAGGCACTTCAATATCTAACAAAACAAACATAATTGGACATAATGGGAAATGTAAATAAAAACACCTTCACAAACAAAAAAATGACAAACAGACCACAGAACCAATATCTACTCGTCACAAGAGAGAGACAATGGGAGAGGGCAGGAGAAGGAGAGGGAGAGAGAGAGAGAGATAGAGAGAGAGAGATAGAGAGAGAGGGAGAGAAAGACAATAAATGAAAGGGACCGATAGATAGACAGACAGATAGAGGGAGAGAGAGAACGAGCCAAGAAATGAGAGACAGATAGACAGACAGATAGATAGAGGGAAAGAGAGAGAGCAAGAGAGAGAGAGAGTGAGAGAGAGATATATATATAGAGAGAGAGCAAGAGAGCAAGCTGTGAGAGGAGAGGAGAGATGGGGAGACCAAGCAGCCCGTGGAGAAGGATGTTCTTAAATTGTGTCGGGGGAGAGGTTGACAGGTCAGGCCGACAGGACGGGATGGTGAAGGAGCTAATGAAGCAGAGTCCAGACGGCCTGTCACTCTTCTACACGTCCTAGCTCACCGAGAGACCCTGGGAGGAGAGGAGACTCCTTATTCAGATGGATGCCACAGCACTGTCCATACTGCATTATGAGCCCACTGTCCAGACAGTCTGGGCTCTTACTGCAGGCTACTGTTATTTAGGAAACACTTGCATGTGCACTACTCTCTCCAAATAGATGATTAGGATGTGGGTCTGACCTGACAGGTCAGATGGGAACAGACTACCAGCTTCAGGCTCTGCTGTTGAGTTTATCTGAGCTGGCTATTCTGCGTGTGTGTGTGTGTGCTTGTGTGTGTGTGTGTGTGTGTGTGTGTGTGTATGTTTACAAGGCTGTGTGTGTGTGTGTGTGTGTGTGTGTGTGTGTATGTTTGTGTGTGTGTGTGTGTGTATGTTTGTGTGTGTGTGTGTGTGTGTGTGTGTGTGTGTGTGTGTGTGTGTTTTTTACAAATGTATGTGTTAACAAGGCTGTGTGTGCATGTGTGTTTACAAGGCTGTGTGTGTGTGTGTGTGTGTGTGTGTGTGTGTGTGTGTGTGTGTGTGTGTGTGTGTGTGTTTACGAGTCTGTGTGTGTGTGTGTGTGTATGTATGTGTGTGTGTGTGTGTGTGTGTGTGTTTACGAGTCTCTGTGTGTGTGTGTGTGTGTGTGTGTGTGTGTGTGTTTACAAGTCTCTCTCTCTGTGTGTGTGTGTGTGTGTGTGTGTGTGTGTGTGTTTACGAGTCTCTGTGTTTGTGTGTGTTTGTGTGTGTGTGTGTGTCTGTGTGTGTGTGTATGTATGTGTGTGTGTGTGTGTGTGTGTGTGTGTGCGCGCGCGTCCGCATGCTCACCCAAGTTGAGGTGCAGGGCCAGCATGCCTCTGTGCAGCTCCAGCGTGATGAAGTCCCCCCGCTGACCCTCCCCGTGGACCAGCACGCCGTCCGCTCGCTGGCTCTTGAACTTGAGCGAGATGACATCCTTCACCGTGCTCATGGACTTCTGATTGAACCGGTAGAGCAACGAGCTCCGCCCGTCAAAATCTGCCACGTCGGACTCTGCCAGGAGGACAAGACAGAGAGAGAGAGACAGTGAGAAGGAGAGAGTGAGAGAGGGGGAGAAGACAGAGAGAAGTGCAGAAAGAGAAAGAGAGGGAGAGAGAGGGAAGGAGAGAGGGAAATAGAGAATAAAGGGGAGAAAGAAGACAGAAAAAGAGGGAGAGATAGAAGAAGAGAGGGAGAGAGAGAGAGAAGTAAGAGAGAAGGAGAGAAGGGGCAGGGGGGGGGGAGAGAGAGTGAGAGGGAAAGGAAACTGGTTTTGACCTGGAGTGAAGGGCAGAGTGAAAGCACACTCTTGTCCACCTCCTCTGTCTGGCCTCTCTCCCTCTCCCCCTCTCCCCCTCTCTTTCCCTCCCCCTCTCTCTCCCTCTCTATCCCTCTCTCCAGACCGGATCGCTGTGAGTTTTCCTCCCTCCACATGGGTCTGACTTTAACCAGCCGTGACAGGCCCGGGGCAGCCAGCCGGTGCTAGACAGCCCACGCTCGCTCGCGCTCTCAAGACTCGTCGGCTTCCGTATGGGGTTCGGCAGGCCCCGCTCTCGCTCACGCTCGCGCTATGCAGGGCTCCATATGGGCTCAGCAGCGATTGGGGATGGAAATAGGGTCGGTGCACTATTCTGCTGTGCGCCAGTGCAAATGCTGCAGGCACACATCCAATTATGCCCAGGTTTGCCACTTATTTTCTTGCAGAAAAAAAAAAACAGCGAGATGTGGGTTGGCGAGCCACCCCCGTGAGAAGCCGTAAGAAGTGTCAGAGTCGACGCCAACACCAGACGGTCTATACATATCGCTTGTGACAGAGATTCAGATGGAAAGATTGGGTGGAAGAAGGAAATGTATCAAAAATGAATAAAGAACAAGACAACTTCACAGAAAACACATCAGATGTGAGAGTGTGAATTACCCCTACGCTATGTGGCAAACAGAAAAGAAAAACAGCATTTAGAAAAAAAGTGACATGGGACCAGCTTCTGAAGCTCTCGAGGGCTTTCTCACTCTTTTTCTCCGCAACTTTTTCTTCTCTGGCCAAGATGAAGATGAAACAACGGACATGTTTAGCATAAAGCAATTACTGCTACCCTGACATACATTGCATGCATTGTCCCTCGTGAAATTATAATGAAACAAATTCAACGCCTCGGGCGGAATCCATTCGCAGTCATTACTTATTTCATGCTTTTCCTGAAATAACTCTCAGCTAACTTGATTATTTAAATGCCCATTTATCAGCCTGGCCCAGCATCCATCCCCCAAAGTATTCTGTTTGCTGTGTACAAACAGGAAATATTCACGCCAAAGGCGACAAGCCAAATGCAGCTCTTAATCTGACCTCTGTTTTGACATACTTGTCCAGCATATAATGTAATCTCTTTAGAGAGAGGGAGAGGCAGGAGAGGACGAGATGAAAGAGGGAGAGAGGGAGACGGAGAGATATATGAGGGAGCGACTGAGAAAGAGGGATAAAGAAGAGAGAGGAGGAGAGAGACTGATGAGAGAGTGTGTGAGAGAGAGAATAAGTGGAGGGGAAGATGAGCAAACCCGGGAGAGGGGAAACTCTCAGTCTATCTCTCAGTTTGATTAATGCACTTAATGAAATTAACAGAGCAGTTCAATGTTATGACTTAATGAACACTGCCTAAGGAGTCATACACAAGAGCACACACACACACACACACACACACACACACACACACACACACACACACACACACACACACACACAACCACACACACACACGTACAAACACACACACACACACACACACACACACACACACACACACACAACCACACACACACACGTACACACACACACACCACACACACACAAACACACACACACACACACACACACACACACAAACACTCCTGAGGGAACCATCACTTACAGTTTATCAAACCTGCCATTTGCACAAGCTTAAAAACAGCTCCCCCTCTCATTGGTAGCCGTGGAGTCTGTCAGATTAGAACAGCGTGCGGCTTCCCCTGAGAGCTCAGACAACCAACACTGCCAGGCGTCAGGCGTCACGCTGCAGGCAGCAGGCGCAAGGCAAGCCGGCACCCGCAGTCGCCGCGGCACCCGCTCACACTGCTTTATGTCTGCTGCAATTTCATACAGGGATCTAACACCACACGATAACACTCTTCATACAAGCAGGTGGGTAAACACCACTCCTCCACCATCCCCCCGTCCTTCTCTCCCTCCCTCCATCCCTCTCTCCCTCTATCCCCTGTTCACCCTCTTCTGGAGTCTCCTCAAATGTCATCCTTAAGTCAGGCCCCAAACCAAAGGGTTTTCCACTCATCATTAATTGTGCAAATATCTCCGTTAAATGCGCAAATATATTCACCATTATGGCGATAGGAGGGGTTCTTGCTGCGAGGCCATTATGTGTAATGAATGCTCCCACAAAGGGGGTAATTATAAACATAATTACTGAGCACTAATTCAGGCGCTCGTTCATTTTAGCGCCGTCGTGAAGGCAAACGTGCCGTCGCCACCTGCTCGGCCTCTCGGTACCGCGCCGCCACTCATTGCTCTGCTCTCCAGACTCTGCTCTGGGTTCCCGCGTTCTCTCTTCCTCTTTCTCTTTTTTCTTTCTCTCTCTCTCTCCTTCTCCATCTCTATCTCATCTTGATTCAATTTCAGAAGTTCTATTAGCGTGACAGTAGCATACACAGCATCCTCATGGGCAATTAAACGGACAAGAACTAAGCACAACATAGCCAAGGAAATATATCTCTCTCTCTCCTTTCTCCCTCCATCCCTTTTTCCCTCCATCCCTCTCTCTCTCTCTTCCCCCATCTCTTTCTCTCTATCGCTCCCCTCTCCTTTTATTTCTCTCTCTTTCTCTCTATCTATCCCTATCCCACCACTCCTCCCTCCCTCCATCCTTCTTTCCCCTAATCTCTCTCTCTCTTCCCCATCTCTTTCTCTCTATCGCTCCTCTCTCTTTCCTTTCATCTCTCTTTCTCTCTCTCTCTCTGTCCGTCTGACTGGCTGGCGGTGGGCTGTGGGCGAGCGCGGCGATGCCTCCATTATCTTGCCCTATTAGGGAAATTGTGTGTGGTCAGCAGACGCTTATCGTGTTTGATCAGCGCGGTAAGCCGAGATACCCTCAGCGGCGGGAGTCGGTCGCTGTGAGCCATTTCCTCACCGCCTCGCGGGCAACCGGTATGTGTGTGTGTGTGTGTGTGTGTGTGTGTGTGTGTGTGTGTGTGTGTGTATGTGTGTGTGTGTGTGTGTATGTGTGTGTGTGTGTGTGTGTGTGTGTCCACCACAGGGGAAACACGCCGCGATGTGGCTGTAGGGCAGAGGGTCGCCAGCACAGTCACGGACAGGAAGCAGCTCGGACTGCTAATACGACACGTTGTCCGGCGTGCAAAGGAGCACATCAATAAATAAACAAGGCGCAGGGATAAATAAGAGGGGGAAGAAAGCGGCTCGACAGGCTTTGTGAATATTTCACGACGCGCTGTGTGCTACTGATTTCCCCTTGAAGTATTCAATGGATTTTTCCCCCTCGCTAATGAACACACCCTACGGTTTTCCACAAGCCCAGCTAATGTGCTGCGAGAGGAGAGGGGGGGGGGGGGGGGGCTACACTGGCCGCAGTCCAGATCTGACGCCCATTTCTCCACACGCCCCCGATGTTTGCTCTCCTGGCAGGCGCTTTCGCCCACAGTGACTTGCAGTTGCAGGTGCAGATATTTATCAGTATGACTGGTGTTTGAGATAGCAATCCTGACACCATGCCCTGACCGCAAGCGAGCGTCACGACAGTATGTCAACCGCACACTGCCAAGTGTCCACATTGAAACTTTCTATTTATTACATAACGTCCTAAAACTTCTGAAAAATCATAGGCTCAACAAATCAAGATGGGGCATCCGTCAGCAACACTAAAACTGGCTACATTTCGATGCTTGCTACTAGCGACTTAAGGAAAAGAAAAATGTGTTGGTTCTGTTTTTGCACTTTGCAACCTGGCTCTACCTTTACAATTACACTAAGCAGCTCAACTTCCTGGCTGAAAGGTCGTACAAATTGGAATCAGTTGGTATATTGAACGATTGGAACAAATATGTGGTAGTAGACTTTCGGAAGCAGGAGCTTTCCCTCGGCTATCAGCCGCTTCCTCTAGTAGTGGAGTTACATTTACATTTATTTATTTGCTTTTATCCAAACAAGGGCCATTTTCCCCGGGGCAACTTGGGGTTGAGTGTCTTTCTCCCGGAAACCGGGAATTGAACCCACAACTTTTCAGGCTACAGCATGCTAGTCCAGCTCCTACGCCTACAGCCATTACGCCACCACCACCACCCCAGAGTTACAGGACACTGTGCAGGACAGTTCCACTTACTGTATGCGCAGCCGTAAACCTCCACCCGGAGCCCCACCCATCCCGCAGGGCTCCAATCCAGTGGGACGAAACGCAGGAAGCGAGTCCTGATTGGATGGCTGAGCTTGTGATGGACCACCCCTTCTGTGTCGGTGTTCCCGGGAAATGTCTGTGGAGACAGGAGATACGGGACAGGTCAGTCTCAGCCCACCAGATGTGCATGAATGAATGTGTGTGTGTGTGTGAGTGTGTGTGTGTGTGTGTGTGTCTGTGTATGTGTGTGTGTGCGTGCGTGTATGCGTGTGTGTGTGCGTGCGCGTGTGTGTCTGTGCCTGTGTGTGTGTGCGTGTGTGTGTGTGTGTGTGCGCGTGTGTGTCTGTGTGTGTATCTGTGTGTGTGTGTGTGTCAGTCCCAGAAAAACACCCAAACACTAACTTCCCCATTTGCCTTGGCACAGAGAGGAAAAAAAAACAAAACTTTAACTTTCAACTCGTCCAAAATGACTTCCCACTGCCACCAACACAGTGGAGTGACGATTGGATTTTGTCAGTGGCAGGCTTAGCATGCAAAGCTACTTGACTGACAGAGGTTACATTTAATCACTTGGAGCAGAGCGCTGCTGGAACGGGCGCTCGGCTCTCTTGGCTTCTCTTCCGTCTGCTTAGCTGTAGAACAACATTTGCCGAGGAATTTAATATTCAGTGTGCAGGGCGGGGGGTGGTGCCAGGGGTGGGGGGGGGGGGGGGGGGGGGGCGAGAGCAGCAGGCCTGGGTGGCGCGATCAGTATCAATTTTATTCGGTGCCAAAACAGTGAGAATAGCCAGGGGGGTCCTTCTCACTGGCAGTCCACTGCTGCTGGAGTTAGTGCCCTGAAGACCTCCAGACTTCCTGGATTTCAACGTCTCTCTCTCTCTCTCTCTCTCTCTCTCTGTTTCCGACCAGCTTTATTACTTCTTGCCCGGTCTTGCCCATTAGCGCACCTCATCTGGGGGGATTATCACAGATGAGACACAGGGAGAGAGGGGTGCATGCTGTAGGCATATTTAAAAAGCCATATCAGCAACCTACAAGTCTTCCTCCAGGAAATCCAGATGAAAATCGCCCCCATTAACCTGTCAATAAGACAAGTGAATTTTGTGTGTGCAAGTGTAAGTGTGCAAGTGTAAGTGTGCAAGTGTAAGTGTAAGTGTGTGTCTGTCTGTCTGTCTGTCTGTCTGTCTGTCTGTCTGTGTCTGTCTGTCTGTCTGTCTGTCTGTCTGTCTGTCTGTCTGTGTGTGTGTGTGTGTGTGTGTGTGTGTGTGTGTATGTGGCCATGTGTGTCTAAGGCTCTAATATGTGTCTCTGTTGCTTTTCCCTACAAATGGTATTGCTTGGAGCCTCGGAGACTTGGAGCTGGAGCCATGGAGCTTTGCTCAGATGCAGCTTAGTCCATCAACCAAGCACAGTCTGGATCTGGCCAGCAACTCTGTGTCTTAAAGCATTAAAGGATAAAGGTTGCAAAATTATTTGATTAAATGGAGGGAACCAACTCAATTCTACATCACAAAGAGTTCATGAAAAATAATTAATACAGAATTGCGTTCATTGATATCTCTGCGGTGGGAATGGCACGGTGCCATTTTCAGTCAATCCACAGGTAATGCAGATTCAAATTAGCTTGGCACAGCCCAGCTTGGCATGGTCAAAGGTGCCAGCAAAAAAAAAACATATACGGGTGTCTTCATGGTCCGTTTTGGTGTGTGTGTCTCTCTCCATATATGTGTGTGGTGTGTGTGTGTGTTGTAGAGACTGAAAAGTATGTAAATGGCCCCCAACAGCCCCCACACCCCGCTGGCATGCCCTCAGATGCCGGTAGCCTCAAAAAACGGAAGCTTTTAGCAAAAGCCTCTGCTCTCTTGGTCAGCAGTATGTGATCCTACAGCACGGCTCTTTATCTGTGAAGCGCGGGAAGATGGGACCAGGGACTGAAGGCTATCGATTGGTAGGAGAAGCGCAACGGCCATTAGTGGACCAGTAAGCACAGAGGCCTGCGTAATCGGCATCTCTAGTGGTCTTCCGACCCAGACAAGTTGATTTGAAAGGTTGTCAAAACAAAACAAGCTGAAAATTAGGCCAAAACAAAAAACCCTGCACTTCCGTGCCCTCCAAACACACCCGCACCGAGTTGAAAAGAGAGTTTGTTGTGCATAAGCCGATTTAATGAGAACTATTTAATTATGCACAGGTCCAGGTCATAGCCACACTATTGATGCTAACTCAAGCTACGCTAATGTAAAGGATTACCGTTAAATCGAAACAAATTCAGCCAAACTTATATGAGATCCACGATGCTTTTCTGCATTCAAACATTCTCATTGCTCTAATCCTCTTTCAACAGCAATAACAAACCCAGCAGACTATTCAAGAGTCCATTCACATAAGACCGATTCGGCATTCAAAGGCAGTAATGATTCTCGGTCCAGCACCCTATCATTTGCCGGCAGAAAGCAGTGATCTGGAGCCGAGGCCAACTAAATGAAGTTTGTTAGAAAAGGGCAAACTCGAAAGGACAAGCTCTCTGATGAGCTCCGGTGTAAACAGCGGCAGGTAAACAAGCGGCGTGGAGGTGCGCTGCGGTGTGCAGAGATGCACGGCGGTCGGTGACGGGGCTCACCGCAACGTTGTCCTCCTGACGGTAAAGCCTCCAGGCGCGCGCTGTGTCGCTGAAGAGCAGTGTGTAGCCGGTCACCCAGTCGGAGCTGCCATAGCGACCCTGGGTGGCCACAGCGGTCACCTCCACACGCTCGCGCAGGTCCACCTGGAGCCAGGACTGACCGTCTGTGGCCCGTGGGGACCAGCCGCCTCCTCCTAAGGTAGACACACATACACACACACACACACACACACACACACACACACACACACACACACACACACACGCACATAACCACACACACATACACACACACACATACACACACACGCACACACACACACACACACATGTACGCACACAAATGCACACACACACACACAAACACACACACACACACACACACACACACACACACACAGACAGACATACACACACACACAAACACATGGACATGTGGTTAATTAAATACATACATAGAGTATGCCAACAGACAACCCCCCTAAACACACACACTCACACACAGATACACACACACAATCACATATGAACATATGGTTAATTAAATACACACATAGAGTATCCCACCTGACAACACCACCCTGCATGCACAAGCACACTCACAGTTATGTGGTTGAGTAGATACAAATGCCAACACTCACACTTCCATGCATGCACACACACACACACACACACTAGGGATGTAACGATTACCGGTATAATGGTAAACCACGATAAAAATGTTGACAATAATAATTACCGTTTTCATTTTAAACATCATGATTATCACTGTTGATTACCGCGGTGTGGAAACCGTATGTTTAATCCTTCCCAGCTTCATCCGAGCCTGCTTTTGACATACAGTATGCCTGGTACAATGGAACAAAACTGGTACCCTACTGATTCTGTTGTCTAATTGATGGTTTTAACTACGATTCGGATAAGGCTACACCTGATTTTAAAAGGCGGAACTTTTTCACAGCAAAATGTGCACTGTATCATGTAGCCACTCTGCATCTTTTTATGTTCATGTCCACATTAAAATCCATTCCACTCACGTTATCAGGAGAATACAGTAGCCTAAAGTTTTATTTTGAACGCTTACTTTGGTCTCACTCATTGCATCCAAATAACAGAAATAGCAAACTCCAAGTTATGGTAGGGTAAGTTAAGCTATAAGCACATAGTCAATTAAACATGAAGAACAACACTTTAGGCACACTTTTTGAAACTATTTCAGCTTGTGTAGGCCTATCAGTGCTTTCTGAACATATTGAACACACTTTTAGAAATACCATGATAATACCGAAAATCGTGATAATTTTGGTCACTATAACTGTGAGGTTAAATTTTCATACCGTTACATCCCTAACACACACACACATATGCTATACACATAGATAAGCTAACGTACATGCTTCCCTTATGAGTACATAAAGCCACACAAATATCAACACACGTTTGAAAAACACATGTACGCTGATTGACCACAGGCAACACAAACACAAAGCTGACTCAATTTAGTTCTCCTCAAAGGCAGATGCAAGAAAAATTCAGGGCCCACAAGGCTACACATACATACAC
This sequence comes from Alosa pseudoharengus, assembly GCF_046254945.1. Taxonomy (NCBI): domain Eukaryota; kingdom Metazoa; phylum Chordata; class Actinopteri; order Clupeiformes; family Clupeidae; genus Alosa; species Alosa pseudoharengus. The sequence goes on along the minus strand of NW_027468689.1, from coordinate 22,839,986 downwards.
ACACTGTTACACTAATATATACTTCCCCAATACTCAATAAACACACAAAGGTGTATAAACACACACTACCCCAGTAGGGGCAATGTGGTAACAAGCTGCTGGGACTCAAGGATTATATGCAGTCATAGGTGTCACTAACTCACTCGTTTGGTCAATAACTCATTCTTTCCCTTACTCTCACCATTCACTCATTCACTCAATAACTCACTTACACAGTCATCTTCTCAATAACTTATTCATGCACTCAATCACCATTCACTCACAAACTCAATAACTCACTTACACAGTCATCTTCTCAATAACTTATTTATGCACTCAATCACCATTTACTCACTCACTCACTCACTAAATAACTCACTCACTTACACAGTCATCTTCTCAATAACTTATTCATGCACTCAATCACCATTCACTCACTCACTCACTCACTCAATAACTCACTTACACAGTCATCTTCTCAATAACTTATTCATGCACTCAATCACCATTCACTCACTCACTCACTCAGTCACTCACTCACTCACTCAATAATTCACTTACACAGTGGTTTTCTCAATAACTCAATAATTCACTCACCCACACCATTCACTTACATTCATCTTCTCAATAACTTATTCATTCACTCACTCAATAACTCACTTTCAAGGTCATCACTCTCTCACTTATTTAATCTCTCATTAACGTACTTAGTCAGTCACTCACTTACTCTCTAACTACCTTACTCACTTAGTTATCTTACTCACTCACTCACTTATTCACTCACTCACTCAAACAGGCATCTCACTCACTTGCTTTCTTACTCAGTAAACTCACTCACTCACTCACCATCTCGTCTGTTGAGTTTGGCAAAGTAAGAGGACTGGCTGCTGGAGGATGTTGAGGAGCTCTCAAACGACGTCGGAGGCAAGGCTGCCACCAGTGGGCCGTTGCAGTAATCTAGAAGGAGGAGAAAAACCAGAAACTATTTAACACAACATTTAACATCTCTCTCTCTCTCTCTCTCTCTCTCTCTCTCGGCCATAGAACATGGGGAAGGAAAGAGTGGGGGGAAAAAAACTCCAGTCCTCTTACATCTGTTATCAGATAGCAGACAACATCTATCAGACCCGTGTGTGTGGCCATCTGTGGAGGCGAGCAGGGGGGCTCGGGGATGAAAGTGGGTTTTGAAGCACGCCGAGATCCCATTCCAGCCCCGCTCGCACTGAGCTGATTACGCAGCCAATTAACCTTTCAAAAGCCTCCTGAGCGAGCGAGACATCAAATGGCATCGCTCTCTGTTTTACAAATGGAGTCCAAATTTCAAGAGGAAAGACAAAGGGAGAGAGAAAGAAAGAGAGAGAAAGAAAGAGTGAGGCATAGAGAGAAAAAGAGATGGAGGGGTGGGAGGAGGTATAAAGAGAGAGGGAGAGAGCTATAGGGATGGAGGGAGTAAATAAGAGAGGGGGAGGAGAGAGATATAGAGAGGAAAGAAATGAGAGATAAAGACAAAACTATAGAGGGATGGAGAGAGTGAGGTGAGAGGAAGGGGGGGACAGAGCGATTGAGATGGAAAGATTGAGTAGGAAAGAGAGAGAGTGACAGAGAGAGTGAAAATGGAACAGAAGCAGAGTGAACGAGTGTGAGAAAGAGAGAGATGGCAATAATGAATAAAGAAGTCGTTCTAAGGTCAGAAGGAGAATGGCCTGAAGCTATCAGTGCCCTCTGTTACACACACACACACACACACACACACACACACACACACACACACACACACACACACACACACACATATGCGCACACACGCACACACACGCACACACACACACACACACACACACACACACACACACACACACACACACACACACACACACACACACACACACACACATATGCGCACACACGCACACACACGCACACACGCACACACACACACACTCCTGCCAGCTTTAGTGAGACTTCAGAGAGAGCATACTATAGCTCAGCGGACCACAGATCGCCCAGTTCCTGGCTTTCAACGACCTTCCCACCCCCCGGAGTACCCCCCTCCCCTCCCAATCACCACTTTGCCTCTCATCTACAGAGGGAGAAAAGCTAATTAGAACTCGCCAACAGCTCGGATGTGCAGGGGAGAGCAAATATGTGGGCTTCTTTCATCACACCCCCTCATTACAATCCCCCCCCCCCCCCCCCCCCCGGCGTGTTTAACTTCTGGACAATATCTTTCTCTCTTTCTTTCTGTCTTTCTGAATGTGATGGACTGAGACAGCGGTTCCTTTCAGGCGGATAACCTGCATCAGTGGACAGAGAGCCGGACGGCATAGGGACTCATACATATGAATGTGGGCAGCCACACAAACAAGCATGTTCTCCCCCCCACCCACCGGCTTGCACACTGCGGCCAGCCCACACTGTGCCCAGCCGTGGCAAACCCCCGCCGAGTCCGACTCCGCCTGAGTCTCTGTTCAGCGCACGGAGCTCAGACACGATGGAAATGCAAAACAAGAAGAAGTGGGGTAGGGTGGGGTGGGGTGGGGTGGGGTGGGGGAATTATCTCACTCCCCTGCGCCGCGGGACTGAGAAAACAGTTAGCTCATCCACCTGCTCTTCACTGCAGTCTCTTCACGCCACTCGCACAAACACACACACACACACACACACACACACACACACACACACACAGACATAGATACACACAGCTTCCACACAAACTTAAGTGTGCACACATTCACATAACAGATCCAAATTTACACACATCCTCCTGATACACACACGCTCAGTAACACATATAAGACAGACACACACACACACACACACACACACACACACACACACACACACACACACACACACACACACACACACACACACACACTCACACACACACACACAGACATAGATACACACAGCTCTCTCACACACACACACGCACTCAAGTATACACACATGCACACCCACACACACACACACACACACTTTCTTGCAGAGTGTTTCCCTGGCGGCAGCTGGTTCAGACACATTTACCTGCGGTAGCCCTTCGCCTCTTGTGTGTCCCCCTGCGTGGAGGAGGTGCGACTCCCCCCCTTCCCCTCCCCTCCCCTCTGCTCCGCTCCTCTCCCCTGTGATGTGTCCCTGTGTGTGGAGGAGGTGCGACTGGCCCAAGCTGAGCAGAGTGGGGCCTGAGAAACCAGGTTAATGAGCTAGAGATGGAGTCTGAGGAAACACAAGTCTACTCGCCTCATCATCAACACAGAACCGAGGGGCTATGCACACACACACACACACACGCACGCACACACACACACACACACACACACACACAGCCAGTCATCTAAAAACGGGTAGAGAAAAACAGCCCTCAGAAACCACATCAAACAGCCACGTCACCAGGCACAAAGAAAAACTAAATGTGCTGATGTGCCTGTCAGAAGCTATAAGCTCACAAGACAGAGTGTGTGTGTGTGTGTGTGTGAAAGGCAAAAAAAGAAAAATACACACATCTGGGGACACACTTACAAGGCGATGCAAGGCAAGACTAAAAATGGCAAGAAAGCATTGCAGCGCTGCCAAAGGCAGTTTAGATGATTCACGGCTCATTGGACTGTTAAAATCCCTTTTCGTGTCTTTGAAAATGTGCAACGTATAATTGCACCCGCCGAGATCACACCTCAACCTTGTCAGAACAATACGTGGTGGTAGATAAGCGTGGTTTCTTACGCAAGCTAAGGAGGGAGAGGAAGCTCAAATGTACGGGGGATTAAACATTCATGTTTACAGAATGCCCTCCTCCCTTAGTCAGCAGCAATACATCCACCTCCCCAAAACCACCCCTGGTCCCACAAACGTACTGCTCTGTCTGCCCAGGTGTTTAGCAGCTACTTGGGCCGACTCCCGGCGTTTGGTCTCTCAGGTGTTTCTCCCCCATGGGGCATGAGTGTGTGTGTGTGTGTGTGTGTGGTGGTGGGGGGCGCAGGCGTCACGGCTGGAAACCACCGAGGCTTCCTCCGGTGAGGTTGAGACGGTGTGACGCGACGGCGGCGGCCACACATTAAACATGCATTGGCCTCCCTCGCTTGCTCCAGCCTAATGCACGAGCCGGGGCTGTCTACTGCTGCTGCTGCACTGCGCTCCACTCTGCTGTGCTGTGCTGTGCTGTGCTGAGTTTAAACAGTCCAAAGCTCCCACAAGTGTGGCTTAAAAGAATGAGAGGATGGCTATTAGAGGATGCCCACCCCTGTCGCCACGGCTACTGCTGCACACAAAGCCACCACCGCCACTGTCACCGCCGTTCCCGTTTGATGCTGAACGCTAATCTCATGCTCTGTTTGATGGAGAAGCTGTGCATCAGGCCACGGCGTGAACCTCCATTTTCTCCTCACCACCTCCTTCTCTCCAATTCTCTCTTTCTCTCCCCCCAGCTTCTCTATCCTCCTCTTTTCCTTTTCTCCTAATCTATCATTCTCTCTCTCGTTCTCCAGCGTCCACCATTCTATTGTCTCTCTACTCCTCTTTTTCTCTTTCTTCCTCACACGCACACACACACACACAGGTGCTTCCACTAGCATTTTTCTTTCTTTTTTTTATTTTATTTTCAGCTTTAATGGTTTATGGCTATGCCTCCTGACCTGGGCTTGGCATGGTGAAGGTTCCACTCTAATGTAATCCCTAAGAGGCTTTTCGCACCTTACAACCAACACCACCGCTGCACACACACATTTATAAAGTGAGAGAGACATGGAGAGAGAGAAGGAGAAAGACAGGAAAGGAGAGAGATACATATATATATATATAGAGAGAGAGGGTGGGTAGGGAGAGAGAGACATGAAGAGAGAGAAAGAGAGGGAGAGCGAGATAGAGACAGAGAATGTGTGATTCACAGTCTGTTCTGGTAATCAAAATGCTGCTGGGGGTTTCTCACTGTGGGAAGAACATGCATCTTTCATGGTGTGCAAGCCTCTATCCAGCCTCTATGAGGCTACTAGTGTGCTACCTGCAGAACTCATGCGGTCAAGGTAACACACACACACACACACACACACACACACACACACACACACACACACACACACACACACACACACACACACACACGCACACATGCTTGCACACATAAACTGTACATACACACACATATATACACACACACACACACACACACACACACACACACGGTGCTGAATATATTTCCTAACAAATCTGTTGCAGAGATGTTATTGCCTGCTGTGTATTTAACGTGCAGGTGGATAAGGGGAGTGTGCAATGAGAGGCTTCCTCTTGAGAATGTGCATACAGGCACTCCGGAACACAGACAAGCAGATGCGCTCTGAAACCAGAGGCGGACAGAGTACACAGCTTCATTACTAGAGTAAAAGTACAGATACCCTTTGCTAAATTTGACTCAAGTACAAGTAAAAGTACAACAGTCAGATGTCTACTTAAGTAAAAGTACTGAAGTACTTGTTTTTAAAAGTACTTGAGTATCAAGAGTACAAGAGTAGCCTACATTTTCGAAATATTGCATTACTACTGCCACAGTGCTTACATTTATGTACAGAAACGTCCTACATGGAGTTATGAAAAATGTTAATGTTAATACCTTGGAGAATGTAAAAGGAATTGAAAGTAAAATCAAGTCATTTTCATCTTTTTACCATGTTGCCAGGGATGGGCAGTATTTCTAATACATGTATTTAAAATACGTATTTCAAATACAAAATACTATTTTGTAATTGAAACACTTGAAGCGAAAACTATCATTAACTTGTTCATAAAGTTGAAATAGTCTGGCGAGGTGGGGCCACAGGTTGGTACATTCCCGGGATGGACCTGCTGCATCTTCATCCATTGTTTCGTCCATGATTTCGTCTCTTATCTAAATCTGACCATGGAGTTGACTTTGACGGAAAGCTGAAGGTGATTGCTGATAGGCTGTCCCAATTAGTGGCGCCTGCACAATCCAATCACATTTGAAAGGGGAAACAACAAATTGAGGGTTTCTGAGATTTTTCTTTTTTTTTTAGAAGAAGTAACTGGTACTCACAGTTATGGATAGAAATGTAGTGGAGTAAAGAGTACAATATTTGCCTGTCAAATGTACTTGAGTAAAGTCATGAGTACTCCCCAAAAATGATACTCGAGTAAAGTACAGATCCCTCAAAATTGTACTCAAGTACGGTACTCAAGTAAATGTACTCCGTTACTGTCCGGCTCTGTCTGAAACAGAACACTGAACTCAACGCCGAGCCTTTATTGGTGGACGATTACGCCTCTGAACCAACACAGGGAGCAATGGGAGAGCTAGCGGCTCACTGCACTCTCTTCATCTATTCTCTACAGTACAACGGGTTCCATGCCTCTGTGTATGTATGTATGTATGTACTGTGCATGTCTGTTTGTATGTCTGTCTCTATTAAAGTGTATGTATGTGTCTCTCTATGCACGGGATGTAGCCTACTGTATGTCTGCCTGTGTGTCTGTTAACATAAATAATTAATTAACACATTTATTATGCCTTAAATTCTAGAAATGAAATCTCTGTGTGATATCTACTGTATGCATACCAATGACTGTCTATATTATAGTCATGCATGAATACAAATACCACTACAAAGCTAAATATGTACAAATGAAATAGCATTAGGTCATTACGGTTTTTACGTTTGTTTACACACTAAAATAAAAATGTCCACACAATTTGCAAAATTCTACTCCAAGGAGCAAAACACCTCCACAGATTAGCACAACATTACACACAATGTCTGCTTCACCCTTTTTTCAAAACATACATTACACACAGTGATTTGTAAAACTCTACACACATTTTCACACCTTAGACACAGATAAGGATTGTGAGGTTACTTTCTTGTCATTACAAAGCCCCGGATCGCCAATGACCACACTAATGAACGAATTGGATAATCACATCCACCAGTTGTGGAAGCACACATGTGCTTATTTGAAAACGCAGCACTCAGGTGTGCTATAAAAGGCAACAGTTGAGTTCACCTGTCTTCAACAAAAATGGAAGGAGCTAGAAGAAGAAGAAGAGTGATAATGAGAAGGGGAGCTCAAAGGGGAGATGAAGGAGCTAGAGGAAGAGGAGAAGGAGGTAGAGGAGGCCCAGGTAGAGGAAGAGGAGAAGAAGGAGATAGAGGAATAGGCAGACAGAGAGATGATGAATAGTTACACTATTCTTGTTGCTTAGTTTTTCTTCAGAGTCAAAGTGTATGTACTTCATGCAGTAATTTTTATTTGTCTACAGATTTTATTTGTTTCATTGATTTCATTGTTGGTTGATTACTGTAACTGATTATGGTAAGAAATACTGTAATTGAAATAAATACTTGAAATATTCAGTCTGCAGCATCAGGGTTGTGCAGTGCTTGATAGGTTTATAGTAGGCCTATTTGTGTACATTCTCCCTATAGTATATCTCAAACTAATCATGAAGAATGTTGTGGGTTTGTCACTATTGCCATCTAAATTATCCCTTACATAACAATGTGTGTGAGAGAGGCTTTGCAACGCCCAACTCACATTTAAGGAATGGGCGTGTCCAGAAAAACTACAGTGGTTGAAGGGTTGGCAGACAACAAATAGCTCTGGAGTTTTAAGTGATAAAGGGGCAGGTTTATTTACAGTGCGCAGGTGCAATATATGAAATAACAAACAAAAATACTTTGAAAAACAAAACAAAACTGGCCATCATAGGCGTTCCAAACTCACACTGTATACAGCCTCACAGCAAGCTGACGCAGTACTCTGCCATTTTAAATAGGGATGTGACGCTCGAAGCTGACGTTTCGAAACAGTGTCGAGCTTCCGAAACGCAAGTGTTTCGAACAGTGTTTCGAAGTGTGGTTCAAAACGCCCATGTCACGTGACCATGGCTTCGTGGTGTTTCAATTTGGTTTGGACAGGTGGCACACTTGCCGCGCGAGCCAATTACCCGAGTAAACACCTGTTTGATCTAAATTACAAAGTCCCAGAATGCTTAAAAGTCATTCAAACACATCCTATCTTTGTGGGTTTTTTGTGAGGAGAGAGATTTTGAGAGATATAGCGACATAGAGATATAGCGATTTATAGTGCATTCTTGTGATTGATAGGTTAGTGATAGGCTATAGATTAATTGACAGGCTAGAGACAGACAGTGAGCGATAGTTTAGATAGATATAGTCTAGTGACGTTAATATTTAGATAGTAGCTGAAGTAAAAAAATATATGACTGATGCCTTTATTTCAAGAACAGCTGACCCTTTGAAATACTGGTAGGAGAGGAGAGTGGTTTATCCAAACCTAACTGTGATGGCAAAAAAATATTTGTGCATGCCAGCAACAAGTGTGCCTTGTGAAATATTTTTTTCCAAGGCTGGGGAAGTTTATTCAAAAACAAGAAACAGATTAAATGCCAAGACGGCAGAACAACTGTTATTCCTAAATAAAAATGTATGTTGACATACAAAAAATGTGTTGTTTATGTTTCCCATGTTGTACCTGATTAGTCTAACCTGCTTCACATGTATCCTTTATTTCCCTACAACATGTTCCCAAAAAAAAACCCTGGGCCATAAGCATAGCCTACATTTTAAAACCATTGTAGCATTTTCCTCTCCAGCATATTCCAAAGGATAATGTAGCCTACTATGAAACTGAAATAACAAAACATCTAACTGGCAGATATAAAAATGTTCTTATTATTGAAGGCATATACTAGTCTGAAATTTCTAAGCACCAGCAGGGAGTCGAACACCGGCCGCTCCGGCCGAATGCAAGTGTGTTAACCACTGAACCACGTAGCTGTGGACGAAATCTTGAGTTCCATGTTGGCTATTTATATTCTTCGTCTGAAGCACTAGATGTCACCATGGAGTTACGCGTGTCGGATTGTTTCGAAACCTCGACACATTCCAGCGCAATTGCTTCGAACGTTTCGTTGTTTCACAAAGCCTCGTTCTGCCCATCCCTAATTTTAAACAACTTCTCCATTCCACTCTCTCTTTCTCCCTTAAATAGGCCTACCAATCAAAAGTGAATTGGTAGAGCTCACTGTCCAACAGGGTGTAATACATGAGGAATGACTATGGACCTTTTCCATACAGATACATAACATAAGGCATAACACATAATTTTACCATACAAAGTACATAAATGGCCACACATATACTTTACATACAGACAGGGACTTTACATGCAACAATCATAACAAATAATAACAAACTAATTAAACACACGCCAACTCACCACCCCCGCGCCAAACAACCCACTTTCCACTGTCCCGGGACAGTGAATAAGGAACTGGCTCCTATGCGGTTCGTGTTTCCCCAGGGGACCAGTATTCGGACGCACCCAACAGAAAGTCGGCAAACAAGATGCGTGAGTGTAGTGTTGTGTATGTTTCAAAAGTGATGTTATTGCTACTACGGAATGAACAATAGAGCTGAATCAGTGGGTACCTCACTGTTCGCTATGTATGTTGATAAATAAATGTAGTAGACTGAACTGACATGCATTGTGGTTGTTTTAAACGTAATGTTTGTAGCGATCGCTAGCATGCTACCTGCAGGGTAGGCTTTGAAACGCCGCAGGTCGTGCATGTGATGCACGTCGGGAACTGTATGCGTTTATCAGTGTAAATGCCATGTTTTTATTTATCACAGCAGTGTGGAACTGGCGGCAATAGTGTCTGATCATTGAGGACTGTGTTGGTTAAATGAAAACTAATAGCATTTTCACATATGTGTATATGTTTTGACTGAAGTGTGTATGTTTTGACTGAAGTGTCATTTTGCAAACAATCTATGAATTATGCAAATTGAGTGTGGTGTTTGGATAACTGTGATTATATTTTGAAAAAAAAAAACACGGTTTTCAAAATTGCGTGTAAACAATTGAAAAAAACTGTAATACTTTGTTAATGCTTACCTTTGTATTTCATTGATTAAATTATTTCAGTAATTTAATGACTAGTAGTAAAATTGTAGAAATTAAATGTAATATTACTTAAAGGAATTATCCGGAGTAAAATGCACAATGCCATCTTTAGGGGAAAGTTCACAATTTCTTCGCCGTTTAAAAAAAAAAAAAAAAAAAACATAGTCCAGTCCATACAACTTCATTTCAATTTCAAAAGAAATACTGGACTATGTTTTTTTTTTTTTTTTTAACGGCGACGAAATTGTGAATTTCCAGAGCACACTTGGCAATTGACTCCTACGGACTTTCATCTAAAGATGGCAGCAAAGATGACAACATTTCTGGAAAGGTACTGGCTTGATGAAATTCATTCTGGACTCTCTATCCAACCACATAAAGACCTCGGGATACTTCGGTTTGGCTTTAGGGACCCTCTACTCACTACCACGTAAGCGTAATGTTGTTTGGAACTGTAGAAGAGGTATAAAAATAGCGTTTTGTAGCGGCGAAATAATATGCCCTTCTCACTTCCACGCTAACGAGTTTTGACTAAAAACGGTAACATCGAACTTTCTTAAAACATATCCGAATGACATGATTTGGATGTTAACTCAACGTATGTACTCCCAATCATCCGTAAATTGATCTAAAGTACATTTTACTTACGGATAATTCCTTTAATATTGAAGCAAACTAGTGCTCTCTCTCTCTCTCTCTCCCCTTGTGTGTGTGTGTTCATGCCTGCATCTGTTTGATTATAGCAATAGTAATATCATCATCATCATCATCATATAAAGCTATACGAGCTATTGCCCTATACTGTTGATGTCATGTAGCCTGGCTCCGCCTGTCTATGTACTTCAGCACAATTTAATTTTCCTATACTCCCAGGCTAGGTGTCATACCCCCTCATGTCGAAGTTCAGATCATGTGAGGTCAAACTCTGATCATTTCCGTTCCGTGACCCTTGTGCTCCCTTGATTGAAAGTAGCATGAGGACATGCCCTAAATCGAAGCCCTTTAATTACTCAAGCATTGAGTGACAGCACCAGACACGTGTAAGATCTGTTTAATCATGTTCTCCGAGATAAAGCCCCCCTGCCAACATGTGGGCAGATTAAAGCACGAGGACTGGGGCCGCGCTAATGCTATCCCTAACTCCATTTGCCTGCAGCTTTTCAGGATAAAATGACTGGTTGAGACACAGCAACCCGACTATCCGTATTGATTAAGAAGAAGAGAAAACACATTCAATTTTCATCTCCCCCGCCCTCTCTTTTGTTTCTCTCTCGATCGAAGCTGCGCAGTACAATCGGATATCTATCGGTAAAGGAAATGTGGAGACGTTATTCATTACGATGTGTTAATTAACCGCGAGTTCCTCGGCCACACTTCCTCACCAAGCTTACGGCCTGTGCAAATTTAATCTGACCTGGTTTGACTGCTGCTGCTCCGCTGGCTGGCTAGGAGCTGTGCGGATGATGCAAGACTGAGCATGAGTGGATCAGGTTTCTTATCTGATGAAGACTTGCGGTAAAACTCATCCTGATTCTTCTCAAGAAACACAATGGGGGAAAAAACGCACTAGCACCAACACTTCTGGAAGGAATGACTATGTTGCCTCATCTGAAGACCAGATAAAAGGTGTAAAAGTGTAAAAAAAGAAAAAAAGAAATGCATTCAATGCAGCAATAACTATAGGGTGCATATCTGTAAGATGATGGAAATGGCAGCAACCCAAATGGTTGAATATCAGGAAAAAACAGCTTGCTCAAGTGGACTGGTTCTTCCTTTTTAGATTCATGAGCCAAAAAAAAACCCTACTTGGACAGCCCTCCACATCCAGGCTATTACTGTACGAATACAAATCTGTACATACTGTACTCATTCTGTTTGCAGCCTCTATTCTTAATGTCACCTCAGTTTATACACAGGACTTGATTACATGGAAATCTGTTCACTAGCCACTGCTGGTACGGAAACTTGTGATGAGTTCCCAACGCAGAGTCCTTACAGTGCAGGCCTTTCGACAAGCATGTGTTGTTTATGTAATGTTATGGATTTATTTTGTCCTATGATGATATTCATGGGGGGGGGGGGGGGGCATTTATTTGGTCGATTCTGTCTCTAGACAGAATTCCACTTACTGTAATATAGCCTACCTTTGATCTTACGTTTATCTGTCTGATCTAGACAGTGTATCAACACAACAACCCCATTGTTTACTGACATTAATTTTGCAGTGGAGGAAATTACTGTCAGTAATAAAGCCATTTTTGGGGCAAAGAAAAGTATCTTTGAAAGATCAAAGGAGACTGATTTATCTGTTGTCTCTCCTTTATGAAGGTAATAAGAACATTAGGCCCAGTCTACACCATAGATACACACACACACACACACACACACACACACACACACACACACACACACACACACACACACACACACACACACACACACACACACACACACACACACACACAGAGACACAGACACACACACACACCTCAGGCCCAGTCTACACCATAGATGCATATTTGGCAAAACTGTTGCTAATAATGGGCATGAATTAAAACACTAGCCTGATGGCCCCAGCCACGGCGCGACTGGCTGGGGCACCTCCACCGTACGCCGGCAACCTGGGTTCGGTTCCCGCCCCGTGGTCCTTTCCGGATCCCACCCCGACTCTCTCTCCCATTTCCTGTCTTTCTCCACTGTCCTATCTCATTAAAAAAAACACTAGCCTGGTGAAATATAACCGAGGGAATAACACACCTGTAGAGCAACTGCTAACAACACATTGATCACAGGTGCAATTCAGCAGCCGTGGCCCACTAGTTAACACTCTGGACTTGTAACTGGAGGGTTGCCGGTTTGAGCCCCGACCAGTGGGCCCTTGAGCAAGGCACCTAACCCCTCACTGCTCCCCGAGCGCTGCCGTTGTAGCAGGCAGCTCACTGCGCCGGGATTAGTGTGTGCTTCACCTCACTGTGTGTTCACTGTGTGCTGTTTGTGTTTCACTAATTCACCGATTGGGTTAAATGCAGAGACCAAATTTCCCTCACGGGATCAAAAAAGTATATAAAAATTCACACACACACGAGACTGGGAAGGAATTTGCATTATCTGCATTGCAAGTTGCTTTGTACCATGTGCAGCCATGTAGCATGTACTCTGCTAAAAGAGTAAATAGGAGCTGTGTGGAATATATCTGTTTTGGCCATGAAGACCAACATGCTGTACTGTTATGAGCAAAGTATTATTAAGCACTGAACTTTATATTTAAGGTTTATCAGCATGCAATCTTCAAATATGGTTTGTTCATGTTAACTGATGCCATTAAATGACATTAGTTAAGTGAAAACTGCTGTGATGTGCTCAGCTTGGGTAGATTTATTAATAATCCGTAACACGTTAATAAACCATAGACTTCGGCATTTAACCTGACTTATGGTTTATTAATTCCTAAATTAATGGTTCATTCATGTTAACTAATGGATGGAATAATGTCCGTCAGGGAATCCCGAGTGTGGGCCATCATCTCAAGAGTTACTGGTTCATTACTCCTCGTGCAAATGCTTTGAAAAATGAATGAGCATAGAGCTTTGCATAGAAAGAGAGGGGGGGGGGCACTACCTTTGAGTACTTTGATTTGTTCTGTTTAAACTTAGGTGTCAAACAGGCTGAAAAATAAATGTCTACAGAACTACAGAACCTATAAAATGAATACTGTTCATTTATTTATTTTTGTTAAATGATATATCATACTGTTCATTTCTGGTTATTTTATTTCACTAAATGATACATCATATATATATATATATATATATATATATATATATATATATATATATATCACTTGCATGACGATACCATTATTGAGGAAGAATTTGTTGTGATGGTTTTGTATTGTTAAGATGCAGTCAGTTTTTTTAATGGTTCCAAACCTACAGTTTATCTGCATTTGCATCTGCATTTGTTGACAATTTGGAGTGGCTACAAATAGGTGGAAAACCAATCCCAGAAATTGATTAACTGATCGCAAAGTGCAAAATATTGTACTGCTTTATTAGTCATGCCTTTCGAGTTAAATCACTGTAAATCCAAGCATTTGTGACAACAAAAATGACTCATTCCATTTCATAATTACTTTTAGTCTCTTTTAATGCTATTACTTTCCATTATCAAAATAGTCTGTGAGTTTTACACATGCCACACACCAACTGCAGGTCTCCATTAGTGTCTGTTGACAGCTCATCATGACACAGCCAGACAGGGAATTGATATTCATAACATTCAATTTGTTATCTCCAACAGACCTCTGTTTAAGCGGGGTCTGAGGCCTGCAGATAGATCATCCCAGCTGCTTTAATGTCCCCCCCTTTGATATGTTCCTGATTGGTCTATTAGCTGCCCTGTCATGAGATAGCATCGGCAATGAAATGCTTTTTATGCATGTGCAGATGCGTCTGTTGATTCAGGCAGGGAAAGGCGGCTGCAGGCAGGAAAATGTAGCTGCCGGCAGGGAAAGACGTGTGGAGGTAGGGAAAGACGTGTGGAGGTAGGGAAAGGCGTCTGCAGGCAGGGACAGGAGACTGCAGGCAGGGGCAGGGGTAGCGGCACACACGAGTCGACTAAAGAGACGGCCTCCGTCCAGACTGCAGTGTGAGCCAGTGAGAGAGCGTGGGAGCCGGCCGGCGTCGCGCAAATGCACAAAGTGCCTGTGCTGCTGCTGCTGATGATGATATGAACTCTCTTTTCTAGATAGCAAACAAACGCCAGATCCTGCCCTGATCTGGTCCAGATCCAGTCATGAACTGGCCCAAATCTGGCCCTGATCCGGCACGCCTCTGGCTCTGATCCGGCTCTGATCTATCTAGAAAGCAGACAAGCTCTTGATCCAAGTTCAAGTATCAAGCGTATTGAGAATACGATGAAATACTCTGGCTCTCACAGCCTTAAATAAAACACATACAAGACACGTCCTCACAAAGAACCAACAGCATGCATACGGTAAAATACGGGAATACAGCAACATCCGGCCACATAAAAAGTTATCACAAAAAAGTCATACCCTAACAAAGACCCAACATTATATGCACAGTAAAAAAGCACAATAAAGTAATCTGCTCCTAATCTGGCCTACGTGCAGTCAATCAGGACCTGTACAGGACCACATCTACTGTATTCCATAGTCCCCTGCTTTCTGTGTAAAGCATTGAGTTTGTCTTTTCCAGAGATCTTCTCTAGTCAGTATTTTGGACCAGGGGCTGCATGGCCATAAGGAAGCTATTAGGGCCTCATTGTAAGTGTAAATAGCACACGACGCAGCCCTCCTTTTACAGTCCTCGCTCTGCATGGATGGGTGTGTGGATGGGAGAGAGGAAAAGCAGCTCCAACAGTGAGTCATATTATATCAGCACGGCGCTGTTTCTATTCACAGCTAGCGAATGCCGGAGGTCCATTTCAAAGCTTATTACATACAAAAATTGTTTTCCTCCATTTGACCAGGAGCAAACGTGATGTAGACCAACTGCTAAATGAAGAAATGTTCTCTCTCTCTTTCTCTCTCTCTCTCACTCACTCTCTCGCCCCTGTATCCCTTTCAATTTTTTGTTTCAAATACAAATTGCCAGAGTCCGTGGTGAGAAAATTAGCTCTATCCACTACAGCCTAGAGCATAAAATAAAAAGTCATAATCCCTCTCAAGTGGATGCCGGCTAAATGAAATGGTGCTTGCTTTACTACTCTGTACGTCCCCCGGTGAAAAAGAGACCAGTATTTACCGTCCGAACTGATTAAAATCTCCTGTGCAAAGCAAATATAGTCAATGCAAGGATATTATTCCAGAGCTTGCCCCACTTAACACGTACTTGAGTATCCGACGACAGCAATTTGAATATACACGCCTTCGACAAAGGAATTTGGAACAAAAATGAGGATTTCGCATTAATATTTTAGCGACAGAAAAGAACTTCAATATGAGGATAAATATAGAGGCCGCTGGTTTCTAGGTTAACATGTCTTTCATAGGGGTGGGATGAGAAATATTGCACAGACTCACTCTTATCCCTAATGTCTTTAATACATCCTGTCTCTTTGAATAAACAGTAAGTACATTGCGAACTCTGCTGCTAGCATCAGAGGGAGATTTGTTTACAAGATGTTACATCTAAAATATGGAGTAATGATCAAACAGGGAAGAGTGCATTTACATGTTCTTCTTCTCCCAAAGCAAAGAGGACAACAAGGAGACAGAAGCGGAGGTAGGTAGGGGGGGTGAAATGCTTTGCATGTGTTGCAGGTGAAAATGGAGATATGACCCTCTTTTGAAACTGTTTTCTGTGTGGTGAGGAGAGTGATTCATGCTAGTCAGTATATGATTGAAGAGAGAGAGAGAAAGAGAGAGAGATTCTGAAACTGAACAGTTTTTCTCATATATGTTCCATTAAAACCTATTCATGTCCGTACACTGAATACAAAAAATGGCCTTGCTTGAGATACTTTTATTACCTGCGTAAGATCTGGGCCGTATCATTCAACTGCTGCTGTTTTCTGTTGTGCATGGTATGTGTGTATGTGTACATGTTTGTGTGTGTGTGTGTGTGTGTGTGTGTGTGTGTGTGTGTGTGTGCTTGGGGATGTAGGCTTTAGCTTGCAGTACAACCGCTGGGTGAAAGTGGGGGGGGGGGCTCTCTATGAGTATTCGGCCGGCACTCCCACCACACACACACACAACTGCCTGATTCATCCAATTAATTCTGGAGCCAGGAAAGAGAAGTAATTATTTAAATCAGGTGGAGAGTGTGCTTCTGTTTGTGTATGTGTGTGCGTGCGTGTGTGTATGTGTGTGTGTGTGTGTGAGGGGGTGGGGGTAGTGGTGGCAGCAAATACCTGCAGGACATGCGGCGCCAGCTGGGTGCAGCCCAAACTGGCATCCTGCGGGCATCCAATGGGCACCCCAGCGCTGCTGAGCTGAGCACGCCTCATTTGCATCGACACTTTAGGGAGCGCATTTATTTGGACTCTGGATCTGGTATTGGGACTGTGTCACTACACACAATGTGACAAAAGCAGGCGGCAGCGGCGGCGGCGGGGGGCATCACGCGCACAGATGCAGAGTGAGAGTGTTTGCTGTTAGTGCTGAGCTCAGAGGTTAATCTGGCAGGCAGGATATAGACTGATGGGTGTTACACCTCACGGCTATGCTGTTAGTTGCTTTGGATGAAAGGGTATGATTCATTTGGAAGAAAGACAGAGAGAAGAAGTTTAAAGAGAGAAAGAGAGAGGGGAGAGAGAGGAGGGTGGGGGAGAGAAGGAGAAATGACGGGAGGGAGAAAGGAAAACTAAATAAATGAAAGAAAGAAATTAAGATGGAAAGAAAGAAAGATAGAAAGAAGAAAGAAAGAAAGAAACAGTCCCCTGATGTGAATTAGAGGACCTCTCAGTGTTCTTCTCATTGTTTCATGCTCACTGTAGCACATCTCTTCAGTATTGGCAGCACCTCCTCCTGTACTGTGAATGACCCCCCTGATCAAAACAAAACAATTCAAGCAAGTGTATCCTTTATTGGGCTCTATGGGCGCTGGAGTGGGCAGAGGAGGCCTGGGTAATGAGAGGAAACGGGCCACAAATTTCCTCCATGTAGACCCTTTCGCCCGCACAGCACAGCGTCCACTTTTTGAGCCGGCGATCCATTTGACACTTGTGCTGCCGACTCAGAGACAGTTATTGGATTGGAAAGTGATCCAGTGGCCAGGCGATGACTTCCACTCCACTTGGGGGAGAAGAAGCAGCCTGCGGCAAGCCTAGCTGAGAGACAGAGATATTACTCTGTCCCTGGCCACGGTCCATTCAATCCCGCGGCTCCCTCGGAACACTGCAGGCATGTGAATGCCCTCACTCACTTAGTCATTCATTCATACACACACACACACTTCCACACATACACACACACACACACTCTCTCTCTCTCTCACACACACACTCTCTCTCTCACACACACACACTCACGCACACTCTCTCTCACACACTCTCTCTGACACACACACACACACTTAAGACAAACACACACACACACACACATTCAAGACACACACTCACACACACATTCAAGACATACACACATAAGCACACACACAATCATGCTTGCACATATCTTTATTCTACGAGACTGTTATCTGTGAAAATACAAAGTAGCAAACACAACTTTTTTTGTCACATTGCAGTGTGATAACTCGGTTGGTCCTTAACTTGTTTGAGAAGTTAATTAAAAAGGGTATTTGATTTCCTACCCGCAAAGTCATCAGACAGGCAGGCGAGACTGGCACGATCAAAGCTAAATCTAGGCCACAGACTAAACCATTTTTGCGGCACAGAGATGTGATTTTCATCCTGTTCCATGCGCTTTACATTCCGTGCCGCACACACTCTCCCTGGAAGAGTCATAAACAAAAAATGCCAGAGCCCAGCAGCCGTCCCAAACAGTCCATCACTGGCCGCTGTCTTGGCACCGGTTAAGAAGGACTCTTTGAAAAGCCTGCAGTATGAAAGGACACCATTAAAGTGACAATATCTCCTTTTAAAACTGTTTATGAATGTGTTTTTTTCCTCTGTGAGAATGTCAAGCCAATGCCATTCTCAATCTGCTCTGAAGCCTGTCTCATCTTGAAGAATCAGAGCTTGTCTGAAAATCCTTTTCAAGGTCTCATTATCTGATTACAATCTGAAATGAGGTCTTTGTCAAGATATTTAACACAATTTTGAGGCAGCAATTGGAGTGGTGTGGGGTGTGTGTGTGGGTGTGAGCGTGCTGTGTGAAACAAGTTAAATATTAGCAGTGCAAAATGCAGATGATGAAACGTTTGCAGCTTTCACGAGTTGTCGGTGTGTGTCTGAACGCTTTGGAAAGGTGGGATGTAGACCGAGCGCGCATAATTAGACATGCAAAAAGGCCAGCGGAGAGTCTTTGATCTTTTTCAAAATGCTCCAGACACTGTGCACATTGTGGTAGATAGCACCTGTGAGGGGGAGCCTGCCTTACGTGCTCAGCACACCCCACAACAAACACGTATTAAGTAATAAGAACAAGCAAAATGAAAAAAAAGTAAATGAATAAAATGACAGCACATCTGCTTCTGTGGCAAGATCCCAGAGTAATTACTGTATGTATGACTTTGTTAGTACTGAAATCACCCAGAGGAATCATCAAAGCAAGTAGCAACTCCACGAACACAGCTATTTATTGGATGGCCAGCTGAACTTGGTGCTCGTGGCTTAACAGAGTATCCAGATCCTGCCATGGTTTCTAGCCAGTGGTCATAGTTCGTGACAGAGCATGACTTTATGGAAATGTATGCTCATTAAGCCTTTGTCTGTGTTGTTGAAGTAGTAATTGTGTGAATTGGTGGTATGGCTTTGGAGAAAACATAACCCTGATAGCACAGGGGCGTTGAATCCACGTTGAATCAACCTCCGCCGCTTCAAACAAACGTGGATTCAACGCCCCTCAACGCTCCTTTGCTATCTGGGAATTCATTATGGGGGGGGGGGGGTGGCCACAGATTAGGCCTAATTTCTGCCTTCAAACATTTACGTAACAACGCATTCACGTGTTTGTTGATTAGATTTTTTTTATGTACTTCAGGCATTTCAACAATATGTTGAGGTAGCTTATACTTGGCACACTGGCTCAAATCACTGGGCCTTTAAGTGTCACGCAGGATTTTTGCTTTCGGAAGATGTTTTCCGGTGGATGGGGAATTCATCACTGTTAGCCAAGTTAAGACGGATATGTGGGATGGACGTGTGGGAATTGTCACGCTCGATTGAAACAGTTACACTCAATTTATCTCAAGATATCTGTATGCCTCACACGGGCACGGCTGGAAATGCTTGACATTACAAGCTGGGATGTCGTGCGCTTATCTGGTTTCTCAATAACGATATCACCGAGGAATATTAAATGTTCTGCTTCAAAAATCAACTTAGCATGCATTGCCTAAATACTGTGGGGGCGTTCTCTTGGCCGGGAATGGAAACCTTACTGGATCGATCTTCAGCGTGCGCGGGGAGACAGTGTACCCTAGCGACACTGCCCGAGTAATGCGACACAATATAAGGTGTCTAAAATCACATAGCAATATGCCTTCAGAATGGTTGCCTATGAGATATTTCTTCAGAGACTGAGCCGGGTTTCACTTGCAGGACAGTATTGTTTGAAGCGTAGCTAATGATATGGTTCTATGGCTGGCTGGATTGGCGGGACTATAAATAAGTTAAGCCAGAGGCAAACCGCTGTTGTCAAGGTTTAAATGTGAAATAACAATATACCGTCTTGCACAGTTCAGAGAAGTCCGTTGTAAATAACGCTGCCGTGAGCTACTTGTCATTCAATGGAATGACTACACTTAATTGAACTTTACCAGATCAATCATGTTTACAACGTGAAGGTGAACGAGAGCGAAGGAGCGAGAGCAGAGTATATTGGAAGTATATTGGGAGAGAGAGAGGGCACCCAATAGTGAGAGAGAAAGAGAGACGGATGTCTGCGCAACACTCAAAGATCCAATACTTCAGAGGCTGCATTTTTAAGGTCACTCCAAAAGGCCAGTGTTCCTGCGTCTGCACCGGGTCTGTCCCTCAGACAACTGCCCAATTTGGAATTGTTGCCAGTGCCCTCATTAAATCTAGCACCCCTGTGACACACCAGGCATGAATAAGGAATATATAAGAAGGCTCGTCTCTTTAGATGGGCGAAGACGGGTATCAATAAGAGACTCATGCACAGTTTATCTTTTTAGAGCTCGAAAGCAAGCCACGCACAAATTTAACTTTTCCATCTGTGATAAATGTTGTAACGCGGTATATTCATAGATGTTAGCGCATGGTAAATGTGTCTTTGGCTTACAGCAAGGGTACGTACCGTAATATACAGTTTGTATTGTTTTTAAACTCACACCACTACATAACATACATCAGCAATTACATCAAACATGTCACAGAGTTACTTACAGTTGTTGGCTGCCAGTGCGGAACCTAAAGCGGACAGCATCGTCACACTAAATGCATACAGCCAGGACACACTCCGCGAATCCATCTTTACGCATAACACGAGGCTTATCCAAGTCGCGCTATATCCTTGGTTTGTAGAAAATAGCTCCAATAGTGCGTCGTCTCCCAAAGGTTTAGTTCCAGTGGTTTGTGTGCGCTAGCCCCGAGCCAGTCTTGCTAGTGATGAAATAACGGAGACACTCCCCCGTAGATGCTCTTAAAGACATACGTTGTTCAGAGGGGCATGCTCTCACCGGGAAAAGCTGATGGTAACATTTCTAACAGATTTCTGAGGTGGGTGGATTTTCAGGAGATTAAAAAAAAAAAAAAAGACGAGCGAGCACACGCTATTGGTTGCTGTAGCGTTCCCTTTCCGTGCAATCAGCAAAATACCTTCACACTCATTCAACCTGCGCGAAGCCGTCCGTCCTGTCCCTATCACAAGTTATATGAAGTGAACCTGTAAGCTGGTGGGAGAAGAGAGGGGGGTGGAGGACTAGCATATACTGTTAAAACGACGCGAGAGAGAGAGAGAGAGAGAGAGAGAGCGAGAGAGAGAGCAGTGTTTGAAAAACAGCGTTAATTCAGCACCATGGACAGCGCTAACTCCTATCACCAAACTCCCTGGAATTCCTTTTCGACGTGCGTGCTGTGCATTTGTCCTTGACTGATTTGTATAGTGGAATGTTTTTCATACATTTGTTCGATTTTCTACAGCAATTATACATTTTTTCTTTTGTTTCTCGTCTTGGTGGCATGGACATTACTTCACAAAAGGGATGTGTATCTAATCTAATAATACGCTATATTTGGATGAGACACATGAAGTAATAGTGAACAGTGAAATACTATCACTGAAAATGTATGCATGCAATGACATTATCCTCAGAGAATTACATACGTGTTGCGTGTTCAGACACCCACATCCCGTCTTAGCTGGATTTCTAAATCTCATTCTTTTCATTTTCGTAAGTCCATGCAAGATCATACTATACCGTCATTGCTCACGCAAACCCTGATAAGAAATAGTATCCCGGTACTGATTTCTGTTGTTTAGCCTGTCACACGTGGATTATGTCGACATTAGTCTTAACTCTGCATGGGGCAAATTAAGTGAAAACAGGTCCATCCCTATTTTAAATAGGTTGGGATTTAGACTTTAGTCAGAGGTGGGTTGTACCTGTTTTACCTTTGTGTTATGGGATGTGAGGAACTGTATTCCACTGGGTGGCGATGACGGTGTTACAAGGTCAGTGACCGGCCGCGTCTCTCTTTCTCCACCCTAATCTACATAGCCTGTTACGCCATCACACTTCAAATGCCACGGCAGTCACCACATTCTCCACACGTGCAATACGATCTTGAGGAAATACCCCAAACACCATAAGTCAAGCAGGACATGGTGTGACGTTCTAGTGCAGATGTGGTGTTGACGTGACACCAGGACGGTCTGATGTTAGATGTCCACGGTCTGATGCTAGTTGTCCACGCGCATTGCCATATCCCTGCCAGGATGCCTGAAATCAGATGGTATTTATTGATTTTAGTTGAGCTCTGAATGGACTCAACAGGATGTGATTTAATGTAAAACAATACACTTTTTGAGTAATAATCCCTGTTTGTAGATACAGGCCATGCTGACATGTGCTGAAAGAGTGGATTAAAGTAATCCAGATCCCTGCTTTAAAGCATTAAAATCCAAAGGTCATTTAGGAAAGCAAGTGATATGATCTTTGCCTCAAACTGCACAGAATTAAATCTACCTTCACAGTGATGGCTCCATAAACTAAGCTGTGTGTTGCTGGTGTGTGACCATAATGCTTAATGCATAATGCACATTCAGATCCAAAGGTGTGCTTTTTGCTACTAGACACTTAGACATATGAGTAGATATAAGACGTCAAACCATAATACTTGAATCCTCAGGTTGTCTCTCGTTTTATCCTTTGTTTGCACACTGAAGTGACTTTCTTAGACTAGACTTCCAGGTTAAATAGAGTTAAATGGTTTAGTTTATTTGGTTTATTTGATAGGGACAATGCATATTAATGAACATTGTGTAATAAACACCATGTAAATATGCCAGAATTAGTAAAAAGAACTACTTTTCATCTGCAGTCCCTAGGCAGGTGACATAGGACAACACACTGTAAAATTAAATACATAATGGTGACATATGCATTAACAGAATAAACAGAACACAACAGACAAACAAAAACAAAACAGAAATACATGAAGACAAGGAGGACATAAGGGTGACATATACAGTACATTGACAGAATAAACAAACAAAATGAAACAGAAATACATGAAGACAAGGACATAATTCATCCACCTCTATACATTCAATTGATAGTAAAATTGAGTGGGTGATGAAATTACATGTGTGGCAGTTAAAAGTGAGTGCATTTCTAGGAGCCACTGTTTTAAGTGAGTTTTAAAGGTGTTATATGTAGGACACTCTCTTATTGGGAAGGCAAGCTATTCCATAGTTTACCTCCTACTACTGACAATACGTTTTGGCCAAAAACGGTGCGTCTGAATGGTATTATACAGTCCCCTTTTACAGAGGCCCGTGTACTACCTCCACTTCCAAGTCTTTGGAAAAAGCCATGCAGCGGAGGGGGGGCATGATTGTGCAGCACTTTGTATACCAAACACGCATACTTAAAGTGTCTAAAATTGTTAAAGCTTAAAAATGTATGTCTCTCTAAGATATCGCAATGGTGAAATGACAATGCCTTTTTATCAAAAGTTTTTATGGCTTTCTTAAATAGCGATTCAATGATTTTAAGAGTAGTTATGCCGGTAAATGACCAGTTTATAAAACAATACTCAAAATGTGAAAATATCATGGTATATAAAAACAACTTGGCAGCCTTGGTGTCAAGAAATGGCCTAACTTGCTTAAAATTTAGCAAATTGAATTTAACTTTATTTGCCACCTTTTTTACATGACTTTTAAAGGTTAAGTTGGAATCATATATGACCCCAAGGTACTTAAATTCACTAACTAAATCAAGCTCCTGACCTCTAAGGAACACATTGGAATGTGACACCTTCATATTTTGTTTGAACGCCATGCAGACTGTTTTTTTAGTGTTTAGGTAGAGACATGACTTGGTGAGCCAGTCATCAATGTGAGCCATTGCAGCTGTAAGTGTGGATGCTATCTCTTGGTAGTTCTTAGCATGTGCAAAAATCACAGCATCATCTGCATACATCTGGACATCAACATTTTTGCATGCCTCTGGCAGATCATTCAAGTGTAAACATTCAAGTGTAAACAGAGCCCTGGGGGACACCTACTGGAAATTCACAGAGTGGAGACTTTGAATCATTAATACAAACGCATTGCTTTCTGCTGGACAGGTATGATTTCATCCAGTTGAGAGCTTGCACAGAGAAATTAAAATATGTGAGTTTAGATAGGAGAACTTCATGGTTAACAGTATCAAAAGCTCGCTTGAGGTCTAGGAAGACAGCACCAACATAAGAACTCCTATCTAGGTAGCCTTTAACCTTTTCCAAAAACAAACAATTGGCTGTTTCTGTTGAGTGATGGGCCCTGAAACCAAATTGCATAGGGTGAAGTGAGTTATTGCTTTTATTGAGATGTTGAATCAGTAATTTAGCCACCCATTTTTCAACTATTTTGGAAACTACAGGCAAAATGCTGATTGGCCGATAATTGGCCATATCTGACCTTTCACCTGATTTAAAAACGGGTGTGACCAGGGCCATCTTCCATGCAGATGGCACAATGGATAGACTTAAGGACTGATTAATCAGATATGTAATAGGCTGTATAAGGGTCTCTTTGTGCCGTTTTAAGAAATTTGTATCAAGGCCATAGATATCCATGGCCTTTGAATTTTTTAAGCCACTGATGATATTTGCTACTCCTGTTTCAGTTATTTGTTGTAGGTGGAAAATCGGCTGTGTATAATTAATGGGGCAAGTAGAGTAGCTGGATGAATTAAAAAGTTGGGTTATTTCATAAACACAGTCGAGAAAGAAGATGTTCAGTTGTGGAGATAAAATGGTTGAACTGTAGTTCTTTATTGTTATGATTCTGTTTTCTGCCAATCAGCTTGTTGATGGTTTGCCATATCTTCTTCCCATTTCTTCTTGCCTCTTCAATAGTGTTAATGAAGAAGTTGGCTTTAGTTTGTCTTAGCCTTTTTATTACTTTGTTTCTTAATGAGGTAAATTTTTGTCTGTCTGTTGTAAGACCTGATTTTAAAGATTGTTTCAGTAATTGATCTCTTTCCTTCATAAGTTTCCTACATTCTTCATTAAGCCAGGGCAGTGTTTCCCTGCGTTTCTTTTGGCTCTGCTTTCTGAGGTAGGGCCCCATAACTTTCCTAATTGTTGAGGTGAATTGGTCACAGTCACTCTCCAGGTCTCCTTTAGAGAGGACCCCGTCCCATTCAATCTCTCTCAGTGCTACACCAAGATTTTCCTGCTGACTAGTTGGAACTGATTCATATTTACATACAGATGTTTCTGAGGAATGAAAACGGTGTTTTTTTAGCTTCCTGGCAAAAAGAATGATATTGTGATCTGACAGCCCTGTCATTAGATTAAAGGTTTTAGTAATTCTTTCTGGTCTATTTGTGAACAATAAATCTATTTTAGTTTCTGACCGATTAGTTATTCTAGTTGGTTGTTCAATTAACTGTGTAAGATTGAAATAGTCGGTAATGTTTTTAAGCTTTTTCCTTCCACTCTTATCACTCCAATTGACATTAAAGTCCCCCAGAAATATAACCTCTTTGTTAAAATCCAAACTATGAAGGAGGTTCTTTAACTGATCATAAAATTCAGGCTTTGCTGTTGGTTTTCGATATAGACAGATTAAAGTAAATGCCATTTCAGTTGAGAGTGAGATATTAACCCCAACACATTCAATGTCAGTTTCCCATTTAATTTGTTTGCATTTAATAGTACTTTTCACATATAATAAAACTCCCCCTCCCCTTCCCTGGTCTCTGTCTTTCCTAAAAACATCATACCCTGGCATAACAACAAGGGCATCCGCGGAGGAACTAGTTAACCAAGTTTCTGACAGTCCAAGAAAGTCAATATTGGAATTTACAAGCAAGTTTTCCAGTTGTTCACGTTTGGTTGCCATACTCCGAATATTTAAATGTCGAGGGTCCCACACAGTTCGAGCCTGATTGAGCGTTTGGAAAAACTTTGTGATGCGATGTTTTTTTATCACGGGATTCCTAGGTCTGATTGAAGGCATGGTCAGTGTTAGGCCTGTGCAATGACGGTCCAGTATGTTTCGGGACTCACCACTGGAGATGTTAATATTCGCCTCTTGCAACGAGATAACCTCCTTAACAATGTTGCTGGAGTGTGTCGGGCTAGACATAGCCCTCAGCTGTAGACGCTCCGGGGCAGCAGTGGCCAACGCCACCTCAGAAGACTCCACCACAGCCCGTAGCCCTGGGCCTGTGGACACCGACGACGCCATCTGAGCGAACTCCGCTGAACAGCCGCCAACAACCGGTATAGACAACCACGGCAGCAGAGGGGGTGAGTAGGGACAGGCCATTGATCGAATAGCGAACAGGGGCAGTCCTGGCAGCGCCAGGGAAGTGTAGGGCAGTGGCAGTCCGGGCCTAGCATTAGCTACGAACAGGTTGTTGAAGAGAGTTGCAAACAGGGCGCCTTGAAGGACGCCGGTTTGTGTTTTCGTTGTACGTTGCGGTCCAGGATTGCGTTCTACATCACCAGCAAGGAGTAATAGTAAGGTGAGTTGAACGAGCCCATGGCGTGAGTTAGAAGGCATTTCACGCGATGTGGAAGACACCTTTGTGTATCCATTGATGTTGAGTTTACTGTACAACAGGTGTTGGCTGCTGCCAGCACTGGTGTTTTCTTTGCTAAAACGATGTTGCACAGACAGCAACAACAGCGCAACGACATATAGAACTATAATCCAGTGATGTAGTGAAAGTTTGGTCTTAGATGGTTTAGAGACAGCATAAACAACACGCAGCACCTGCCAGGCTACATGCGTGCACGTCTCCGTCCACCATCTTGTGTGTAAAAATGGAATGTAGAGGAGAAAATGTCAGTCTCCATTTTGGTGAATCACAAGGGAGTCTCCTAGAGCTGCAGTTCAAGGTTTATTTGACACCTCTCTCTATATTTGTCAGTTTTCATTTTCACCATGTGTATTATGCGATGAACCATCAAAATCAGCTTTCATAGTCGGGAGTCGGAGTCCATTTTCCCCTTCGTCTTTGTGAAGATCAATTTCCTGTCCAGTCCTCTCTGGAGACCTAAGTTGATGCTCGCTGATCACGTCGCCTGCTTTTTCAAGAGAGACTTCATTAAAGTCAGACATCACTCTCCTCAAATCCTCCTCATATCTCACACGATAAACAGTTTGCCTTTGCAAAGACCCTGAATGTGAATGTGCTACTGCTCTCCCTCCCCTACTAATGAGCCAGGCCGTCTGCCACGGGTGTTGATTGGGCTCTTCCTATGAGCGGAGACATGATTCAGATGTAGCAAATGAAAGCCTTTGACCAAGCAAGCTATAGTGTGTGTGTGTGTGTGTGTGTGTGTGTTGTGTGATTGTGTGCGTGCGTGCGTGCGTGCGTGCGTGCGTGCGTGCGTGCGTGTGTGTGTGTGTGTGTGTGTGTGTGTGTGTGTGTGTGTGTGTGTGTGTGTGTGTCCCTTTATAATAAATTGAGCCAGTTGGCCTTTTATCTTCAGAGGGCTCAGCTTTTGTAAAGACCAAAAGGGAGAAAGAGAAAAAAGAGAAAAAAGCAAGCAAGTGCCCTCAAAATCCAACAAAGGTGACGCCACACACAGACAAAAGGGTAAAGGGGATAGGCATGAATTAATAATGACTGCCTTACTTATTAAATACTTATTCAGGATGCCATTTCTTTTCTTTTTTTCCTCTTTCTCTCTCTGTTATGCTTCCACTTTTCTTTTGTAATCCCCTCTTTCCTTGATTCATTAAAAATTAAATTGTTCAACACACATCTCCATATTTTCATGATCCAGGAATCTTGGTCAAGTGGTTCCACCTTATGGACCTCTTATGGCCACTTTCTCTGTCTCTCTGTTTCCTATAACTCATAAGTGACTGCTTAAGAGCTGTGTAAACCAATAGACACAGGAGCAGCTTATAGTGTGATAATGAGAAGATAGGGCAATGTGATATGACATCAGAGAGGAAACCATCAATGTGTGCAAACCAATCACTGTGACCCTACACTCGCAACATGATCATGTAACACTATCGTTACATTCCCGCCAGAAGCAGTTGGGATGCTGAAATCCCATCCACACCCCCTACACACATACACACACACACACACACACACATACACACACACCCACCCACTGTCTCATTTCCTGACCAAAAAATCCTGCGTGTGTGTGTGTGTGTGTGTGGGGAGGGGAGGCTTACGTAAGTGTAGGAGGCTGTTTTCTTCTACAGCCTTTGAAAGAGGCAGAAAAAGCACTACATGTTTGTGCAATTCACCAGCCTACTTTTCTCAAGTGTTCAACACTAAAACCCAATACCCTTGATAAAGACCAATGGGAATAGATATGATTGAGTATGCTGGACTTCAAGGCAGAGAGAAGAACAAAGTGTCTCGCAGAAGCATCTTCATCCCGTATACATAACCGTAACCAGAGCGGCTCTTCTCCGTCACATCCAGACAGTTATTGATAGTTGGCCGACATCCTATCAGAGATGTTGGCGGAGCTGTCGGCCATCGGTAAACCAGAACTATGTCTTTGGGTTTATACACGTGTAGACTGTATGGGGAGTGTGTGTGTTTGTGTGTGTTTGTGTGTGTGTGTGTGTGCGTGCGTGCGTGCGTGCGTGCGTGCGTGCCTGTGTGTTTGTGTAAGAGTGTGTGTGTGTAGGTGTGTACTTGTTTATGGCCATGTAGGTACTTCTACTGAGTGTGTGTGTGAGAGAGATAGAGTCCAGAGAGTCCATGGCCATACAGTGTATTAGCAAGGCTACATGGACACACAACTAAAGTGAAACATTTGTGGTGCGTGCGCTGCAACAATAAGCTTCCACTGCAGCCTATACAGCTGGCTACACTAGACGTGACAGTGATCCACATGTGCGGACAGAAAAAATACACCCATCTTCAATTTCTTTTCTTGTGCAGCATTTGCGTTCCGCTTTTGTTGCACTTTTTAGTGTCACTCAGGGGTGAGTGAATGAATACATGTGTGTGTTTCCATAGTGATATGCAATTGCATATGGCTATCAGCAGCTGTGCATGTATGGGGAGAAGTGGTTGATATGCTGTACAGGGCCAGTACTGTAAGTGGATCTTTGCCATTACAGCATAAAGTAAAAGGCTGTGAGATCAATGGCCACCGGCAGCGCTGAGAGAAACTGAGGCTAAGGACATCAGTTGATCAGCCCTGGGTCACCACCCTCTCTCCCTCGCTCTCCATCTCTATCTCTCTCTATCTCTCTCTTTCTCTTTCAATCTCCGTCTCTTTCTCTCTCCCTCTTTCTCACTTTCTCTCTCCATCTTTCTTTTTTTCTCTGGGCAGTGTGTCAGCAGAAAGAGCTATCTTTGCCCCCACACGTTCTCATGACCACATTCATCCAGGGTGTCTGCACTCACAGTCCCCTAAAGTAGCTCCTGTTCACTCGTGTGTGCAGGCAGAAGTACCTCTGGGCTGTCCAGTCATCATTTCATTATATGGTAGCACAGAGAATATATGTCACCACTATTTTATTAGAGTCATTTTTGGTAGCACTTTATGTTATGTACATCATCTTAACCATTATATAAGTAAAGTAAACATATCAAGCAGATGAGGGTGTCAGTATGTTTATGTAATATATAATTGTAGGTAACACAATTAGTCTCAGCATAGAGTTTGAGTTATGATTAGGGATCACACTGTAGTCAAGACTGCAGCAATGACAGCAAAGACTGATCTTATACAAAATATTAACATACTGCCACACTTATTATAACAAGTGCATATAAGTGCATAATAAATGCAATGTTACATAAATATGTGTGTGTGTGTGTGTGTGTGTGTGTGTGTGTGTTTGTGTGTTTGTGTGCGTGTGTGTGTGTGTGTGTGTGTGTGTGTCTGAGTTTGAGTGTGTGTATCTGAGAGAACACAAGGTCAGATGTAGACATTTTTCCCTTTGCTAAGACACTGCAGTTGGCTGCAGAGTGGCTGACGAGCTGGCTGAAGCAACATCTGTTTCCGACGGCCGCAGAGTCATTACCAGGAGAGCACAGATGGAGCAAACGAACATTGTCAAACAAGAAGAAAAAAAACATCCATCCCACACACACCCGCGATGTGCAAAGTCACAGACAGCTCTTAAGAATCACTTACAGTAAGATGGGCACAATTGAGGGGCAAACTCATTTGTCAATTTGTGTCACCATGTGGTTAGCTTCTGCTTTAAAAAAAAAAAAAAATCATTTTTGGACAGTGACTTTTACAAGCTAAGTTTATGGCTTGTTTGTGTAACTCCAATAAAGTTTTAGACAGTAAATTCCCCTAATAAACTGAAGCTCGCTAGGCTTCATTTCTTCTCATTA